>NW_021698518.1:27168-30582 GCF_005190385.1 Monodon monoceros
GGAGGGGGGGAGGGAGGGAGGGAGGGAGGGAGGGAGGGAGGCAGGGAGGGAGGCAGGGAGGGAGGGAGGGAGGGAAGGAACATCTCCTTCATATGCTAAGTCCAGGGGTCAGTTAGCTCTGGCCCAAGGGCCAAAGCCTGCCTACCACCTATTTTTGTAAATAAAAGTCTTACTGGAACTCGGTCACACCATTCATTTATGTGTTGTCTGTGGCTGTCTTCCAGCTGCAAAGGCAGGTGTAGAGTAGTTGCCGGAGACCGTATGGCCAGCAAAGCCTAAAATGTTTACTATTGGCTCTTTGCGGAAAAGGTTCGTCCACCCCCATTCCAACCCCTAAGTATGTAACAGGCAGATAAAACCCCACCCAGTGTAGGGTCTCCACGACTGCCAAGGCTTCTGGGTCAGAGGTAAAGCTGGAGGGTAGGGAACCTACCAGACACCCTGGTTCCCCCAGCACTGCCAGCCCCAGAAGGAGTCTATAGGGCTGAGTTGCTGGGAACCATTTCCCCTTTCTCTCTCTCTTTCCTCTTTCTGCCTCTTGCTTCCACCCCCTTCTTTCCCTCCCTCTCCCCCTCCTGCTTTCTAATATTAAAATTATAAGAATGTTACTGATGTCCTATTAAATGATGTTGGTTTGAAAAACTAAAAGATTTTTGTTGAATCTCTCCATTAACGTCTCAGCCACTGGCTAAGCAACAAATGATGTATCTTTTGAAACTGCGCCCGTCTGACCTTGCATGCCCCTCAAAGTCCAGTGTTCATTTCGCCAAAACATCTGAAGCACTTAAATGTACCTGGTGTTTCCATCTGTGCTGTGGCACGTGAAAACAGCCTCAGCTCCGGGACACACCTTTGTGCTACAATGGCCAGACCCTCCTACCGCGCCCCACATGTTCGTGCTAAGGAGTCTTCCTGAATTGGACTTAGTTTTAAAGGCGAGACTGGCAATAAGTATGATTCCTGCAGAGGAATTCGCTCCAAAGGATGGAAGGATGACTGACGGCCCATTTTAAAGAGGCTACAGGTTTCTGAGCAGATGGTGCAAATACAATCGCACAGACTTGGGTGCCAGCTCTGGCAGAACGCTCAGTTATCAGTGATGCATTTACCAGGGGCAGGACTCTCGCTTTTAACATATTCCCTGAAACTCTCACAAGCATTTCCTGGCTTCTTCAAGAAGCTGCTTGTGCAACTTGTTTTGCTCTAGAATTTGCCGTTGAAGGTCACGAATCATCTGACTGTGCCCGTCATCGTCGACGATGCTGGCCGAGGGGGAAGTGGGGCTGCGGTCATACCCTCCTTTCTTCTCCTGGTCTGGAGGGGGAGTCAGGCTTCCGATGAGCCAGAGAAGCTTGCCTCTGTTCCCTCCTCCCATCTTCCAGCTCCGTCTGGAGGTCGGCCTCCAAGCTCATCTTGGGGTGTCTGATTTGCTTGAGCGAGTCCAGCTGCTTTGGTGCTCTCTGCTCCACCTGCATTTTCTGCTTCTGCCTTGATGCCGTCAAGCCACCTCTGTCTGCCTGTTCTTGCGGGTGAAGCTGAAGGGAGCCCTGCACCAGCGCGCCCGGTCGGGGAGGCTCCTGTCTGGATTCGGGGCTGCACGAGAGCAGGTTCTCTTCATCGACAGATGTCCCTGCCTCGGGAGACCACGGTTTACTGTCATTCTCAACCACGCACTTGGCCATCCCATGGGATTTTTGGTTCCTGGGCTTGCTTAGTAACTTTTTCAAGCTGGTTCTGGACGGCGTCAGGTGGGCGTCCACCCCCGCTGGACTCGCGGGCTCCCCGGCGGGCACCACGTCCATCTCTGCATCTCTTGCGTTCCTCTTTCTCTGGCTCTCCCTTCTCCACGCCTGTGTCTCCTCAAAGCCCTGTTCTTCACTGGGGCTCTGATCCATCCCGGGCTTGAGATCCAGGTGCAAGTGCAGGTGTTTTCTCAGCTTCCGGATGGTATCAAACAACTCTTCAGAGGCAAACTCCAGCTCTCCCTACCACCTGCTCTTGTCACAGAGCTTTGCCAGCGGTGAGGCCCCCCTTCTGCAGGTCGAGCCGACTGGCCACAGCTGTTCCAGGTCGTCGGCTTTGCCCTCGGGGCTCTGATCCAAACAGTGGTTTTTCGGGCCTTGAAGACAAGCCGTTCGCTTCCCCAGCTGCCTCCTGCCGTCCTGGGCTGTTTTCGGTCTCCCGTTCCTCCACGCATTTAATCTCCCCTACAGCAGCCAAGAGCTTTCCCAAGTCTGTCCCTCTGCTCAGCCCAGGATCAATGGGACGGTGGCCCCCGCCGGTCTTCGTTGAAGGCACGTGTTTTCCTTTACTCCTCTCTGGTGGGCTCAGGGGACGAGGACTCAGGCCCGTGGCTCTGGAGGCTCCCTGCCTCTCCTGGTCCACCGCTCTTCTCCGGGACGTGGTGCACCAGGGCTGCCGTCAGACCAGCTCTTCCCTGTGTCCCTTCTCTTGCCGCACGGCCACTGTGTGCTTCCTCTCGGCCCTGGGCGACCTGGCTGCTCCTGGCTGGGTCGAGCCCTCTGAGTCAGGTTCATGGTCCTCGGCCAGTCTGCCCGCCACCGCCTCCCCTCCAACAGATGTGCTAAGTACAGCCTCTCCAGGCCTCGGACCTGCTGGCCTGGGGCCTCCTGCTGCTCTGCCTGCAGCTCCTCGGCCAAGCGCTGGGGCAGCTCTTGCACTGCTAGAGGTCCTGTCTCCTCTGCGGCGGCAGGTCTCCTTTCTCTCGGACGTGTAGCAATTGGTGCTTCTGCCTCAAAAGCAAGGCTTCGTTGTCGGGACTGGGGCTCCGCCAAGGGGCTCTCTCCGCGTTTCCTTTCATGTCGGGGGCCTTTGCAGACACGGCTTCGGAGAGAAGGTGGTGTGAACCAAGAGTGGAGGTTCCAGGGCACCAGGGCCGAGGAGCCACAGGTGCTACGGCCGTTTCACGGCAAGCCCACAGGGCAGGAAGATGCACAGCGCTGCCCGGAGCGTTCCGAGCACAGTGAGGCCCTGGAGACAAGGCACATGGGGCTCTGAGTGCAGGACAGGCCGGGGGACGTGACCCTCCAGATCACTCTCCTGACACCTGCCCACGAGGGTCTGTTCTCCGGCTCCCGATCTCTGTCTCATACGCCTTTAATGAGACCCGGCAGGGCAGCTGTTCTCAGTGGGGTGTGGTTTTGCTTCCCGGGGGGGCATGTGGCCATGTCTGGAGACAGTTTTGGTTGTCACAGCTGGAAGGGGGGGTGCTACACCCCCCTCCCTCCAGGACGGCCCCACGACAAACAGGGACCAGGCTCCAGATGTCCAGTGCTGGGGTTAAGACCCCACCTTCGGAGACAAGTTAGGGTTCACGTGGGGGTGATGCAAATGTCTGGCCCTCTGGAGGGAGCTACTTACAAATGAAAGGAGGAGGCGGTAAAGGAGGAGGAG
>NW_021698519.1:0-2832 GCF_005190385.1 Monodon monoceros
AGGGGACGGGGACGGTGTAGGGTTCAGGTTAGGTTATGACAACGGTTTACGGTGAGCGTACGTGTTAGGGTACAGCTTAGTGTTAGCATACGGGTTAGGATTAGGGGACGGGTTAGGGTAAGAATTCAGGTAAAGTTTAGGGTTAGGGATAGGGTTAAGGTTAGTGGATGGGGACGGTTTAGGGTACAGGTTAGGGTACGACAACGGTTTAGCGTGAGTGTACGTGTTAGGGTACGGGTTAGTGATAGAGTACGGGTTAGGATTAGGGGACGCGTTAGGTTAAGGCTTCGGGTAAGGGTTAGGGTTAGGGGACGGGGACGGTTTAGGGTACAGTTTAGGGAACGACAACGGTTTACGGTGAGCTAACGTGTTAGGGTACTGGTTACTGTTAGCGTATGGTTTAGGATTAGGGGACGGGTTAGGGTAAGGCTTCCGGTAAGGTTTAGGGTTAGGATTAGGGTTAGGTTTAGGGTACGGGGACGGTTTAGGGTACAGTTTAGGGTATGACAATGGTTTAGGGTGAGCGTACGTGTTAGGGTACGGGTTAGTGTTTGCGTACAGTTTAGGATTAGGGGACGGGTTAGGGTAAGGCGTCGGGTAAGTGTTAGGGATAGGTTTAGGGTTAGGGTTAGGGTTAGTGGATGGGGACGGTCAGGGTACAGGTTAGGTTACGACAACGTTTTAGGGTGAGCGTACGTGTTAGGTTACGGGTTAGTGTTAACGTACGGGTTAGGATTAGGGGACAGCTTAGTGTAAGGCTTCGGGTACGGGTTAGGGTTAAGGTTAGGGTTAGGGTTAGGGGACGGGGATGGTTTAGGGTACAGGTTAGGCTACGACAATGGTTTAGGGTGAGCGTACGTGTTAGATTACGGATTAGTGTTAGCGTACGGGTTAGGATTAGGGGACGGGATAGGGTAAGGCTTCGGGTAAGGGTTAGGGTTAGGGCATGGGGATGGTTTAGGGAACAGGTTAGGGTAGGACAAAGGTTTAGGGTGAGAGTACGTGTTAGGGTACGGTTTAGTGTTATCCTACGGGTTAGGATTAGGGGACATGTTAGGGTAAGGCTTCGGGTATGGGTTAGGCTTAGGGATAGGGTTAGGGTTAGTGGACGGGGATGATTTAGGGTACAGGTTAGGATACGACAACGGTTTAGGGTGAGCGTACGTGTGAGGTTATGGGTTAGTGTTAGCATACGGATTAGGATTAGGGGACGGGTTAGGGTAAGCCTTCGGGTAAGGGTTAGTGTTAGGGTTAGGGGACGGGGCCGGTTTAGGGTACAGGTTATGGTTCAACAACGGTTTAGGGTGAGCGTACATGTTAGGGTACGAGTTAGGGTTAGCATACGGGTTAGGATTAGGGGACGGGTTAGGGTAAGGCTTTGGGTAAGGGTTAGGCTTAGGGTTAGGGTTAGTGTTAGGGTTAGGGTTAGATTTAGGGTTTGGGGACAGGGACGGGGATGGTTCAGGGTACAGTTTAGGGTACGACAACGGTTTAGGGTGAGCGTACGTGTTAGGGTACGGGTTAGTGTTAGCGTACGGGTTAGGATTAGGGGACGGGTTAGGGTAAGGCTACGGGTAAGGGTTAGGTTTAGGGTTACGGGACGGGGACCGTTTAGGGTACAGGTTAGGATATGACAACGGTTGAGGGTGAGTGTACGTGTTAGGGTACGGGTTAGGGTTAGCGTACGGGTTAGGTTTAGGGTAAATGTTAGGGTACGACCACGGTTTAAGGTGAGTGTACGTGTTAGGGTATGGGTTAGTTTTAGGGTTAGGGATAGGGTTAGGGTCAGAGGACGGGGACGGTTTAGGGTACAGGTTCGTGTTAGGGTATGGGTTAGTGTTAGCGTTCGGGTTAGGATTAGGGGACGGGTTAGGGTAAGGCTTCGGGTTAGGGTTAGGGTTAGGGAACGGGGACGGTTTAGGGTAAAGGTTAGGGTACGACCACGGTTTAAGGTGAGCATACGTGTTAGGGTACGAGTTAGTGTTAGCGTACGGGTTAGGATTAGTGGACGGGTTAGGGTAAGGCTTCGGGTAAGGGTTAGGTTTAGGGTTAGGGTTAGGGGATGGCGACGGGGAAGGTTTAGGGTACTGGTTAGTGTACGACAACGGTTTAGTGTGAATGTACATGTTAGGGTATGGGTTAGTGTTAGCGTACAGGTTAGGCTTAGGGGACGTGTTAGGGTAAGGCTTCGGGTAAGTTTTAGGGTTAGGGATAGGGTTAGGGTCAGAGGACGGGGACGGTTTAGGGTACAGGTTAGGGTACGACAATGGTTTAGGGTGAGCGTTCGTGTTAGGTTACGGGTTAGGGTTAGCGTACGGATTAGGATTAGGGGACGGTTTAGGGTAAGGCATCAGGTAAGGGTTAGGGTTAAGGTTAGGGTTAGGGTTAGGGTACGGGTCCGGTTTAGGGTACAGGTTAGGGTACGGCAACGGTTTAGGGTGAGCGTAGGTGTTGGTGTACAAGTTAATGTTAGCGTACGGGTTAGGATTATTGGACGTGTTAGGGTAAGGCTTCGGTTAAGGGTTAGGTTTAGGGTTAGGGTTAGGGTTAGGGGACGGGGACGGTTTAGGGTACAGGTTATGATACGACAACGGTTTAGGGTGAGCGTACGTGTTAGGGTATGGGTTAGTGTTAGCGTACGGGTTAGGATTAGGGAACGGGTTTGGGTAAGGCTTCGGGCAAGGGTTAGGGATAGGGTTAGGAGACGGTTTAGGGTACAGGTTAGGGTACGACAACGGTTTAGGGTGAGCATACGTGTTAGGGTATGGCTTAGTGTTAGAATACGGTTTAGGATTAGGTAATGGGTTAGTGAAAGGCTTCGAGTAAGTGTTA
>NW_021698520.1:0-13143 GCF_005190385.1 Monodon monoceros
TACTATATAACTGTATTAATTAAGACAGTGTGGTATTAGTAGAAGGATAGACACATAAATTAATGGAAAGAATAAAGGATTCAGAAATAGATCCACACAAATATGCTCAACTGACTTTTTACAAAGGTGCAAAACCAACCAATTGAGGAAGGATAGCCTTTTCAACAAATGGTATTGAAGACAGGAAAACAACAACAACAACAACACCTTGGCCTAAGCCTCAGACTTCATATAAAACTAATTCACAATGGGCAATAAACTTAAATGTCAGGAAAATTTTCGAGATCTAGCTAGGCAAAGAGTTCTTAAATTTGATACTTTAAGTATGATCCATTACAGAAAAATTGATAAACTGGACTTCACTAAATTTTAAAAGTTTTGCTTTGTAAAAGCCTATGTAAAGAGAATGAAAAGAAAAGCTACAGAGTAAGAGAAAGTATTTGAAAATACATATCCAATAAAGGACTAGTATCCAGAACATATAAAGAACCCTCAAAACTCAATAGAAAAATAATTAATTAGAAAGTGGGCAAAAGACACGAACAGACCAAATGGCAAATAAGCATATGAAAAGATGTTCAACATCATTAGCCATTAGGGAAATGCAAATTGAAACCACAATGACGATCAGAATAACTAAACTAAAAATGATGACAATACCATAGGCTGGAAAAGATGCAAAGAAACTGGATCACTCACATACTGCTGGTAGAAATGTAAATGGTATAGCCACTCTGGAAAACAGTTTGGCAGTTTCTTTAAAAACTAAGCATGCAACTGTCAAACGGCCCAGCCACTGTATTCCTGGCATTTATCCCTGAGAAATGAAAACTTATGTTCACATAAAAACCTGTGCATGGGGGCTTCCCTGGTGGCGCAGTGGTTAAGAATCCACCTGCCAATACACAGGACACGGGTTCGATCCCTGGTCTGGGAGGATCCCACATGCAGCAGAGCAACTAAGCCTGTGCACCACAACTACTGGGCCTGCGCTCTGGAGCCCATGAGCCACAACTATTGAAGCCCACATGCCTAGAGCTCATGCTCCGCAACAAGAGAAGCCACTGCAATGAGAAGCCTGCGCACCACAACGAAAAGGAGCCCCCACTGGCCACAACTATAGAAAGCCCGTACATAGCAACGAAGACCCAGCACAGCCAAAAATAAACAAATCAATTAATTTTTTTAAAAAACCTGTGCATGAATGTTCATAAAAGCTTTATTTTAATAGACCAAAACTGGAGTCAGCTCAGATGTCCTTCAACAATGAATGGCTGAACACACTGTGGTACATACATACCATGAAGTACTATGCAGCAATAAAAAGGAATGAGCTATTGGTTGACACATCAACTTGGACAAATCTCTATGGAATTATAGGTGGAAAAAAGTGAAAAAAGCCAACCCCAAAAGGTTATGTATGATTCTACTTGTGCAACATTTTTGAAATGACAAAACATTTAAAATGGAGGACAGATTGGTGTTGCCAGGGATTAGGGATGGAATAGAGGGAAGGGGCAGGAGGGAGGCTGGATGTAGTTACAAAAGGACAACACAAGAGATCCTTGTGGTTGGAACCGATCAGAATCTTGACTGTGGTAGTGGGTACACAAATCTGTTCAAGTGATAAAATTGTATACCTTAATTAATAAGTACACATAAAGTGAGTACAAGTAAAACTAGGGAAATCTGAATAAGATTGGTGGATTGTATCAATGTCAATATCTTGGTTGTGATATACTACAGTTTCACCACTGGGAGAAACTGGGCAAAATGTAAGAGGAAAGTCTCTGTATTGTTTCTTAAAACCACATGTGAATCTACAATAATTTCAATTTAAAAAATATGTCTCAAATTACCCTACTCCATTGGCTTGCTATTTAAAAAATTTTTTAAACATTTTTAACAGTTTTTAAAAACTGTGAATAAGAAATATGTTGGTATTTCATCATTTCATAATATTACTCTGTGCCTTTGGTTCTCAACCTTATCAGAGTCAACAATCTTTAATAACAAATATAAAGTGAGCTTAAAAATCTCTGGAAAAATAGATATTTTTTAAATGAAGGCAAAACAAAGCATTCTCAGATAAACAAAAGCAGAAAAAAACTGTTGATAGCAAATTACCTTACAAGAAATAATAAAGGTCAATTATACCTCAGTAAAACTAAGGGGATAAAGAAAAAATAAATTCCTCAGGCAGATAACAAGTGATACCACACAGTAATTCAAATTCAAACACACAAAAAAACAGAGTGCTGGCGAAGGTAATTACGTAAGTAAGCATAAAAGAAAGTATAATTGCATATTTCTTCTCTTAACTGATAAAAAGGCAATTGCATAAAACTGTATGTGTTGTTGAGCTTATAATGTATAGAAATGTAATATGTCTGACAAAAAGAGCACAAAAGAGGTGGGTGGGAACAAAGCTGTATTGAAGTAGGGAAATGACATCACCTAGTAACTAGAATCCACAGGAAAAAATGAGGAGAATAAGAAATAGTAAATAAGAAAGTTAATATAACAAATTCCACAAATATATACTTTCTCCCCTTTTTCTCTCAGCTTCTTTAAAAGGTCTATATAAGATTGTATATAACATTACATAATATTATATAAAGTAATAATTATAATGACATACTGTTAGGTTTGTAATATATATAGATATAGTATGTATAACACTAATAGCACAAAAAGGGGGAAAAGTAATAGAACTGTATAGGAGTAACGTTTCTATATTTCAATGGAATTAAGTAAGCATAAATCTGAAGCAGATTCTGACAAACAAAGATGTATACTGTATAAGTCTTACAGCAACTACTAGACAAATAATCTAAACCTATATAATTTAAAAACCATCAGAGGAACTAAAATGTTAAACCAAAAGTGTCCACTTAGTACAAAAGAAAGAAGTAAAGGAGGAAAAGAGGAATAAAAAAGCAATGAGACATATAGAAAACAAAAAGCAAATTGGCAGATGTAAATCAAACTATACCAGTAACATCATTTAAATAAAAATCAATTAAACAATCGAATCAAAGACAGATTATTAGACTTGACTTTTAAAATCCAACTATATGCTATCTATAAGAGACACATTTTAGAGTCAAAGACATAAATAGCTTAAAATTTTTAATGGGAAAATATTACTACACAAACAGCAACCATAAGAGAGCTGGAGTGGCTATACTGATATTAGACAAAATAGACTGTAGAACAGAAAAATGTTACTGAAGATAAAGATTGATTTTAAAAACTCAATTCATTAGAAAGATTTAAATTATATACAATTATTATAATTATATACAATTAATATACAATATCTAATTATATACAATTATAAACATATATACATCAACATAAATACACCTAGAAACAGACTGCCAAAATACATGAAGCAAAAACTAACAGAATTAAAGGGAGAAACAGAAAATTCAACAACAATAATTGGAGACTTCAATACCCTTTTTTTTTTTAATTTTTTGGCTCCTCAACAAGAGAAGCCACCGCAATGAGAAGCCAGTGCACCGCAACGAAGAGTAGCCCCCGCTCGCCGCAGCTAGAGAAAGCCCGCGTGCAGCAACGAAGACCCAACGCAGCCAAAAAAAAAGAGAAATCAATAACAGAAAGACATTTAGGGAATTCACAAATAAGTGTAAATTAAACAACACACTCCTAAATAGCCAATGGGTCAAAGAAGAAATCACAAGGGAAATTAGAAAATACTTTGAGAGAAATGAAAATGAAAACACAGCATGTCAAAATATATAGGATGCAGCAAAAGCAATGGTCAGAGGGAATTTTATAGCTGTAAACACCTATATTCAAAAGAAGAAGACCTCAAATCAGTAACCTAAACTTCCACCTTAATAGGTAGAAAAAGAGCAAAGTAAACACAAGTACAATGAAAGAAACAATACAAATTAGAACATAAGTAAATGAACAGAAAATAGAAAAACAATAGAGAAAATCAAGGAAATAAAATTCTCTTTCTTTGAAAAGATCAACAAAACCAAAAAAAACCATTCTTTTGATAAAGAAAAAAGAGAAGGGCTTCCCTGTGGTGGCGCAGTGATTGAGAGTTTGCCTGCCGATGCAGGGGACACAAGTTCGTGTCCCGGTCCGGGAAGATCCCACATGCCGCAGAGCGGCTAGGCCTGTGAGCCATGGCCGCTGAGCCTGCGCGTCTGGAGCCTGTGCCCCGCAACGGGAGAGGCCACAACAGTGAGAGGCCTGCGTACCGCAAAAAAAAAAAAAAAGAAAAAAGAAAAAAGATCAAATGACTAAAACCAGAAATGAAAGAGGGACACCACTACTGATCTTAAATAAATAAACAGAATTACAAGAGAATACTATGAACATCATATGCCCTTGGTAATTTATTTTATTACTTTAAATTTTTTTAATTAATTATTTTTTTAAATTAGTTAATTTATTTTTGGCTGTGTTGTGACTTCATTGCTGCGCACAGGCTCTCTCTAGTTGTAGCTAGCGGGGGCTACTCTTCATTGCAGTGCGCGGGCTTCTCATTGCGATGGCCTCTTTTGTTGCGGAGCACAGGCTCTAGGGGCGCGGCCTTCAGTAGTTGCAGCATGTAGGCTCAGTAGTTGTGGCTCGTGAGCTCTAGAGCACAGGCTCAGTAGTTGTGGGGCACGGCTTTGGTGCTCCGCGGCATGTGGGATCTTCCCGGGCCAGGGCTTGAACCCATGTGCCCTGCATTGGCAGGAGGATTCTTAACCACTACTCCACCAGGGAAGCCCGCCCTTGATAATTTAGATGTAACGGACAAATTCCAAGAAAGATGCAAACTACCAAAACAGACTCAAGAGGAAACAAATTTGAATAGACCTATAACAAGTAAAGAGACTGAATTGGTAATTTTAAAACTCCCAACAAAGAAGAGTCTGGGTCCAGATGGCTTCACTGGTAAACTCTAACACTGAAAAAGAATTCATATCAACAAATACACTACAAGGAAAAAGAACTACAAGTCAATCTCCTTATGAATATAGATGCAAAAATCCTCAAGAAAATACCAGCAAACCGAATTCAGCAGCCTATTAGAAGGACTATACATCATGACCAAATGGGATTTATTTCTGGAATACAAGCATGGTTGAACATCTGAAAATCAATCAATGTAATATACCACATTAATAGAATGAAGGAAAAAAAACACATGATCACATCAACTGATACAGAAAAAGCATTTTACAAAACTCAGTATCTTTTCATGATAAAAGCTGATTTAGGAATAGACTAAGCACAGAAGGAATCTTCCTCAACATGATAAAAGCCATATATGAAAAAAACACAGCTAACATCATACTCGATGGTGAAAGACTAAAACTTTCCATCTAAGATCAGGAACAAGACAAAGATGTCCACTTTCACCACTTTTATTTAACATAGTACTGGAAGTCTTAACCAGAGCAATTAGGCAAGGAAAATAAATAAAAGGCAGTCATATTATAAAGAAAGAAGTAGGCACTTCCCTGGCGGTCTAGTGGTTAAGATTCCATGCTCCCAATGCAAGGGAACAGGTTCAATCCCTAGTCAGGGAACTAAGATCCCGCACGCTGCACAGCACGGCCAAAAAAAAAAAAAAAAAAAAAAAAAGGAAAGAAGTAAACTATCTCTATTTGCATATGACATGATCTTGAATATAGTAAAGTCCTAAGGAATCCACTAAAAGACTATTCAAACCAATAAACTAGTTTAGCAAGGTTGCAGGATTCAGGATCAACATACAAAAGTCAATTTTATTTTCATACACTAGCAATGAACAATACAAAACTGAAATTAAGAAAACAATTCCATTTACAATACCATCAAAAAGAATAAAATACTTAGGAATAAGCTACACAAACAAAAAAATGTGACTTATACACTGAAAACTGCAAAATGTTGAAATTGATTAAAGACCTAAATAAATAGAAAGGCATCCATGTTTATGCATCAAACTTAATATTGTAAAGATGACAATATTCCCCAATTGATCTACAGATTCAATGCAATGTGTCAAAATCCTAGCTGGCTCCTTCGCAGAAATTGACAAGCCTCTCCTTTCCAAAATTCATATGGAATTTCCAAAATTCATATGGAAATGTAAGGGATCCAGAATAGTCAAAAGAGTCTTGAGAAAAAACAAAGTTGGAGGACTCACACTTCCCAATTTCAAAACTTACTACAATACAACAGTAATCAAGACAGTGTGGTAGTGGCATAAGGATAAGCATATAGATTAATGGAATAGAATTGAGAGTCCAGAAATAAACTTATATGTGTATGGTCAATTGATCTTTGATAAGGAGGCCAAGAAAATACAACAGAGAAAAAACAGTTTTTTCAACAAATGGTGCTGGGATAGCTATATGCAAAAGAATGGAGTTGGACTCCTACCTCACACCATACATAGAAATTAACTCTGATGGATCATAGACCTAAATGTAAGTGAAACTCAGAAGAAAACATAGGAGAAAATCTTCATGACCTTAGGTTGGGCAATAGTTTCTTAGATACAAAACCAAAAGCACAAGTGACCAAAAAATAGGTAAATAGGACTATATCAAAATTAAAAACTTTTTTTTACTGTAAATGTATCATTAAGAGAGTAAAAAGACAAATCACAAAATGGGAGAAAATACTTGCAAATCAAATCTCTGACAAGAGTCTATTATCCAGAACATACAAATAACTTCTACAACTCAACAATAAAAAGACAACCCAATTTAAAAATGGGCAAAGGATTTGAATAGATATTTCTCTAAATAAGATATAGACAACAGTAACATGAAATATGTTTAAATCATTAGTCATTAGGCAAATGCAAATCAAAACCACAATGCATACCACTTCACACCCGTTAGAATGGCTAAAATCAAAAAGAAAGATAATGACAAATGTTCACAAGTATGTGGAAAAAAAAGGAACCATCATTCACTGCTGTTTGGAATGTAAAATGGTACAGTCACTTTAGAAAAAAGTCCAATAGTTCTCCAAATGTTAAATGTAGAGTTACCAAATGACGCAGCAATTTTACTCCTAGGAATACATCCAAAAGAATTTAAAACATATGTCTACAGAAAAACTTGTACTCAAATGTTCATAACAGAATTACTCATAATAGTCAAAGCCAAAAAGTGGAAACAACCCAAATGTTCATGAGCCTATGAGGGAATAAAATTTGGTATATCCATACAATGGAATATTATTGGGCAATAAAAAGGAATGAAGTATTGACACATGCTACATCATGGATGAGCCTTGAACACATGCTAAGTGAAAGAAGTCAGACACAAAAAACCACATACTGCATGATTCTATTTAATCATGAAATGTCCAGAATAGGCAAATCTATAGAGACAGATAGATTAGTGGCTGCCTAAGCCTGGGGGTGGGGAAGAATAAGAAGTGACTGTTAATGGATATAAGGTTTCTTTTGGGGGTGATGAAAATGTTTTAAATTTAGATTGTAGTTTTTGTTGTACAATTCTGTTCTAAAAAACATTGAATGGTACACTTAAAATTGGGTGAATTTTATGTTATGTGAATTATATCTCAAAAAAGAATTTCAAAATACTACTTGAGGGACTTCCCTGGTGGTCCAGTGGGTAAGACTCCACGCTTCTAATGCAGGCAGCCTGCATTCGATCCCTGGTCAGGGAGCCCTCCCACACGCATGCTGCAATTAAGAGCTCGCATGCCGCAACTAAGACCAGGCATAGCCAAAATAAATAATTTTTTTAAAAAATGCTACCTGAGCCTATACCCCCAAATATGCAATATTCATTTCTAAACTGTAAGCATGTGCTATGGTGCTAATGTATTAAGCATTCACAAAGTTAGAAAATAAAAAGTGATATTTAAAAAAAAATCTTGACTGATGAAATACATAATGGTTTCAATGTCTTTCGTTCGTGGGAGTCAGACCACTAACACCATCACCCCTAGCACCATCAGGCTCTCAGCTCACTCCATGTGCCAGACTCACCCTTTACATAATCAACCTCCTAACAACCACGCAGGGTGGGTACTCTTATCATTTCCATTTTTTTTCCAATGAGAAGACTAAAGATTAAAGAAACTAAGCAGCATAAGGGCACCAGAAAAACAGGCAGTGTGAGGCTGGGACCTGGCCTGGGAACTTAGGTCCCCCCGACCCTACTTTAACACTCCCAACTCCTTAAAACTAAGTGCCTCATCAGAAACACACCAAGGCCAGTTTCAGGGAAACACGCCTCCTGTTCCTTCGGCATTTCATAGGAGAATAAAATGCTCCTGGTAGGATAGAATTTGAGTAAAAACTCAGGCAAAAATTCTTGTGATTTATTTGGTTGGAAATTTGAAATTCATGTTCCTGAGGCAAAAGCCTCCCACAAGCAGCGAGGAAACCAGCAAAACAAAGAAATTTGGGAGGAGGACATGATTAATAGGCAACAGTAAGGACTGCCTAGAACAGTGCTTAGCATGTAGTATGTGCTCAATAAATATTTATTAAATGAATAAATGATCCCAAGCACTATTCTGCCCTGGAGTAGAGGTCTGATCCAACATGGAGCTGGGCTGCACTAAAAAAAATCTTCAAATTTCAAACACCAAAACCTTTAGTGGGAAGAGGTTAGAGAGTTGGGGTCCACCCTCCTTCAGATTCAGGGTTGGGTCTCTGAAGGGGCATAGACAGTGTGTACTAATACAGGTCACCATGGGGACCAAAAAGAAAGGCAAGATGCCGGCACAGATGATTCCTTATGCTGTAAGTGGCCCTGCCCTGCGAGCAGTCTTCTACTCAGATGATTGTGAATCTGAGCAATGCAACCTGCAGAAGGTATGAATAGAGAAAGGGAATTCACACCACATGTCAGCGAAGAAAAAGGAATTTTGCAGGGACCCCTGCATCCAGGAGACAGCCCTAGCTGGAAAAACAGATTAGAACCTGGAAACCCTCTGAAGTGCACAGGCAGAACTCAGGAACAAGTCCTCAGGGACAAGGGCACTGTCTTACCCCTGCACAGAGCTGCTCAAGCTCATGTTACCCTCAAAGGCTGAGCAAGTAGGTGTCCAGCTACACAAACGTCTGGTAGCTTGCTTGGAGATATGCCTGGGACACAGGACTGGCCAAGAGACTCCAAAAGGCACAAGGATTGCTCCAATTCAGGAAGGGACAAGGTGACAAAAAGTTATCTAGGGCCCAAACTGCTGATTCTTTGAGAAGTGAGGGGGATAGGGAGAAATGTCTCCCCATACTTTTCTGTGAAAAAAAGCTGGCTGCAAAGCAACATATTCAGTGTGATCCCATTTCTTTAAGAAAGTATGTGTTGATCTTTTAGCGGCCAGTGGAGAGGGTGGGCGGATTCAAGATGTCAGATGGTGAAGGAGCCACAAGCACAGTGGAGGAAGGTGCAGAAGCCATGGCCAGCGCAGTGGGTGCAGCAGGTAGCACTGACAGCCAAGGCAGGCCAGGTAGTCCTGGAAGTCCGGGTGGCTCAGGTGGCCCTGGGGAGCCGAGGCAATCCTAAGGCCCTGGCATCACAGGAGAGGAAGATGCCACAGCTGGTGGCATTCCCCATACACAGTGGGCACCCCATACACCAGGGCCTGGTGGCTAGAGGTCCAGGTAACCCACTGCTCCAGTTCACCTTCCCTTGCCCTTTGCTGTTACCTATGGAGGTGGAGATCGCCCACCAATTCCTGATCCCAAATGCTGAACTCTCAGGGACAGTTCAGAAGTAGCTCAATGTGAATGGCTGAAGACCCTGGCCAACTCCAAATTTCCATCCCCTCCTGTCTCGACCAGCTTTCTCTGGTGGTGCAGACCCTGCAGAGCTTTGTGCCCCATTTTTTGTTAACCCTTAGCAGGGAAAAGGGGGCTAAGTCTAACTCTGTGCCCCTCCTAGGCAGTGCATCCTTCCCTAAGGCATTGATTTCTGGATTAGGTGCTACTTTATTATTGCAGCCTAACATTTTGCCTGTGATGGCCCTTGGGTGCTCAAGGTCCACAAGTTTTGTTTGGTGATTAAATGTTTGCTACTACAGAAAACGAAACTGATCTATTTTTAAAAAGTGTGTGTATATGTACACAAAAGAGTCATGAATATAAATGCTTGGAGAAAGATCTTAGAAATATACACAGAAAAGTAATAATGCTAGAAAAGGAAAGGAAAATAGAAGTTTTACTCAATATATGATTGAATTGTTTGAATATTTACATCAAGAATATATTCATGTCTTACTTATATAATTTTTATTAATTCCAGAACAGTCTCATCAGCAAAGTTAAAACTCAAAATTACCTGGATATATCAGAAGTCGGGAGAGTAACATAAAAAAAAAGGGAAGCCAAGAAAAGAGCATGGGAACAAATACAAAGAACAAGCCTCACTGGCAGCAAGACTGCTGCTCAGGCAAGATCTCTGAGAAGCATGGGGGTAGCAGGACCCAAAGAGGGCTGAGAGCTACCTCTCAGCAAGATCCCTTCCTGAAATCCCTGCTGAGTGTCCATCCTATTCTTGGAGCCCCCACTATGCCCCGCCCTACTGAGTACTCACAAGCCCAGGGCCCACCTGTGCACTAGTCAGGGATGAAAATATAGTAAACTTGCTCCCCCTGTCCCAGTCATGCTAAGCAACCACACAGTTAGCACCTTGATCAGTGGTATCACGATCACCGGAGGGAAGCCACCCCATGCAGGCTTTCCTGCCCCCGCCCACTGCTCTCCACGTCTCTCCTCCCTTAGGGAACATAGCCAGATCAGCGGGACAATGGGGTCAGTCCTGGGGAGGGGTGGGGGGCGAGGGGGAAGCAGAGTCTCTGTTACATCTGTCAGGAGGCCTGACCTTGGCTTCCAAAGGTGTGGCTTGTGCTGCTAGGGTTTTAAGAGGCTCACCTTGAAGCCAAAGTTGCAAGGAAGAACTCCCTACGAGCCCTGTCACAAGCTGATACGCTGATGAGAGCTACTGGTCTTGCTCCAGGGTGCCCTTGCTGTATACCTGCTTAGAAAAGGGAAATTGGCTGCATCCTTACAGGAGATCCCAATAGGATAGACCAAACTTCCAACTCCAGGAGAAACACGTGGGCCCACCGACCTGGGCCCACCCAGAAGCAAGGCTTCTCCACAGGGAGGCCGCAATTCACCATGGCTGACCCTGAGCCCCATCCCTCCCTAATGTTTCTCATAGGGTTAGACAGAGTTCCTGCCCTTGGGAAGCCTGGTGGGTGAGCCCCAGTAGCTGTTCACAGCTGCTCAGCACTGTTACACCACGAGAAAAGGAGGAAGCAAGCCCCTTTCTGCTCCTACCCCCAGTACCAAGCCTTTAGACTAAGGCAACAGTCACAGGAAAGGCTCCAATGCCATGGTGATGGTACGCTCATGGAAGAGAGAATGGGACCAGAGGCCAGGACCCGGCTGGAGAGCAGAAGCAGTTGGGGAGAAAAGAGGAAAAACACTTATGGTCCCAAAGCAAAAAATGGGACCCCAGAAGCAGGCTTCTGGGAGGAAAGTCTGCTGCTGTGAAAGGCAGCTGCCCATTGGAGTCTGAGGGGATGGGGTGGAGTCAGCCCAAGGTTGCTGGAATATGTTCTCCTCTTCCTGGACAAGCAAAGAATCAGGTCCAGGAGCCAACCACCACTCTCTGGGGAACATGCCCTGGCAATCACTCTGGTCCACCTGGCCTTCTGTCTCACCTGGATACCAGGTTCTCCAGGGTGTAAGATAGAGTCAAAAGGGCTGCACATGGAAAAGGTTTTAAATGGGCACTCTGACACACTGGCCAGCAGCAGGGATCCTACAGATTATCCTTGTGGGTGGACCATAAGCTTTCCACTTAGTGGGGGAATCTGGTGGAATGACCCTACAGAAGAGTCCTGTGCAGATTGTACAATGTGGCTCCACCTGCACTGTGGATCAGAGCTGATGCCGGCCCCTGGCCCACACTGAGCCTCTCAGAGTCTCTCCCCGGAGAACTGAAATGGGGGAGGGAAAGGAAAACAGGGACAGGGATGGGTGAGCTGTGAGTTGCCAAGATTCCCACCAGCCCGTCTGGTGAGAAGCCAGACTCAACAGGCTGCAGAAAGAAGCAGCAGGGAGGAGAAGAGAAGCAGATTTGGGAGGAGAAGATGATCTCCCAGGCCCTCATCCCTATCTGAGAGCTGACTATAAACTACTTTTGAGTTCTGAAAGACACAACTCTGATCTTATAATATGGCCCCCTCATTTTGACTTAAGGCTGTCCAAGTTGGATTATGATATTTCCCACCAGAAGTGTTCTTTGACCATCCGCACTCTGCTCACCTGCTCCTACTGACCTGGGGAGCCCAGGCCTGGGGCTGAGAAGAGGTTCCATTCCCAAACAAAAGACTGTTTAAGGGACTTCCCTGGTGGTCCAGTGGCTAAGACTCCACGCTCACAGTGCAGGGGGCCCAGGTTTGATCCCTGGTCAGGGAACTAGATCTCACAAGCCACAACTAAGAGTTCGCGTGCTGCAACTAAAAAAAGATCCCACATGCCACAACTAAAGTTCCCGCATGCCACAACTAAGACCTGGCGCAGCCAAATAAATAAATATTTTTTAAAAAAAGACTGTTTAAGATCTCTTATGGATACCAAACAAAATCATCGACATTCCTGTCCTCAAAAAAGTCTTATGTCAGATTAAGTTCATTGTGGTACAGACTCAAGTTTTCCAAGAAAAGGGGTCCTGCTAACCCAACATTAAACACTATTTCAGCCAAAGGGGAGAGGTGAGAGGGCAAGTGATGGCATAGTCATGGTCCATATGGAGCTGTCCACTGGGAGTAGGAGGACCAGAGCTGGAGAGTTTGGGGAGCCGTCAGCATGCAGCACCTTTTGCGTAGAAGCCTTGGGCAGGCCTAGTGAGAAGAAGAGATTTGGCTGAGGGCTGAGTCCTGGGAACCTCATCAGACAGGGCAAGCAGTGCCACAAAGGAGACCGACAAGTAAACAAGGACATGCTACAAAACCAAGAAGGAAGCATGGTCAGGAGGGTCTGAGCCCACAGGGAGGTCTAAGCAGATAAGGACAGGAACCTGGCCATTAGGCTGTCCCTGGAGCACCAGGAGGTAACAGGGTCAGGGTGTGGGTGTGTGTGTGTGTGTGTGTGTGTGTGTGTGTGTGTGTGTGTGTGTG
>NW_021698521.1:0-1898 GCF_005190385.1 Monodon monoceros
AGATATTTTATTCTTTTTGTTGCAGTGGTAAATGGGAGTGTTTTCTTAATTTCACTTTCAGATTTTTCATCATTAGTGTATAGGAATGCCAGAGATTTCTGTGCATTAATTTTGTATCCTGCTACTTTACCAAATTCATTGATTAGCTCTAGTAGTTTTCTGGTTGCATCTTTAGGATTCTCTATGTATAGTATCATGTCATCTGCAAACAGTGATAGCTTTACTTCTTCTTTTCTGATTTGGATTTCTTTTTCTTCTCTGATTGCTTTGGCTAAAACTTCCAAAACTATGTTGAATAATAGTGGTGAGAGTGGGCAACCTTGTCTTGTTCCTGATCTTAGTGGCAATGGTTTCAGCTTTTCACAATTGAGGACGATGTTGGCTGTGGGTTTGTCATATATGGCCTTTATTATATTGAGGAAAGTTCCCTCTATGCCTACTTTCTGCAGTGTTTTTATCATAAATGGGTGTTGAATTTTGTCAAAAGCTTTCTCATCGATTGAGATGATCATATGGTTTTTCTCCTTCAGTTTGTTAATATGGTGTATCACATAGATTGATTTGCATATATTGAAGAATCCTTGCATTCCCAGGATAAATACCACTTGATCATGGTGGATGATCCTTTTAATGTGCTGTTGGATTCTGTTTGCTAGTATTTTGTTGAGGGTTTTTGCATCTATGTTCATCAGTGATATTGGCCTGTAGTTTTCTTTCTTTGTGACATCTTTGTCTGGTTTTGGTATCAGGGTGATGGTGGCCTTGTAGAATGAGTTTGGGAGTGTTCCTCTCTCTGCTGTATTTTGGAGGAGTTTGAGAAGGATAGGTGTTAGCTCTTCTCTAAATGTTTGATAGAATTCGCCTGTGAAGCCATCTGGTCCTGGGCTTTTGTTTGTTGGAAGATTTTTTTTTTTTTAACATCTTTATTGGGGTATAATTGCTTTACAATGGTGTGTTAGTTTCTGCTTTATAACAAAGTGAATCAGCCATACATATACATATGTTCCCATATGTCTTCCCTCTTGCGTCCCCCTCCCTCCCACTCTCCCTATCCCACACCTCCAGGCTGTCACAAAGCACCGAGCTAATATTCCATGTGCCAAGACATATGTTCCCATATGTCTTCCCTCTTGCGTCTCCCTCCCTCCCACTCTCCCTATCCCACACCTCCAGGCTGTCACAAAGCACTGAGCTAATATCCCATGTGCCATGCGGCTGCTTCCCACTAGCTATCTACCTTACTACGCTTGTTAGTGTGTATATGTCCATGACTCTCTCTCGCCCTGTCAAAGCTCACCCTTCCCCCTCCCCATATCCTCAAGTCCGTTCTCCAGTAGGTCTGCGTCTTTATTCCTGTCTTACCCCTAGGTTCTTCATGACATTTTTTTTTCTTAAATTCCATATATATGTGTTAGCATATGGTATTTGTCTTTTTCTTTCTGACTTACTTCACTCTGTATGACAGACTCTAGGTCTATCCACCTCATTACAAATAGCTCAATTTCGTTTCTTTTTATGGCTGAGTAATATTCCATTGTATATATGTGCCACATCTTCTTTATCCATTCATCTGATGATGGGCATTTAGGTTGTTTCCATCTCCGGGCTATTGTAAATAGAGCTGCAATGAACATTTTGGTACATGACTCTTTTTGAATTTTGGTTTTCTCAAGGTATATGCCCAGTAGTGGGATTGCTGGGTCATATGGTAATTCTATTTGTAGTTTTTTAAGGAACCTCCATACTGTTCTCCATAGTGGCTAAACCAGTTCACATTCCCACCAGCAGTGCAAGAGTGTTCCCTTTTCTCCACACCCTCTCCAGCATTTATTGTTTGTAGATTTTTTGATGATGGCCATTCTGACCAGTGTGAGATGATATCTCATTATAGTTTTGAT
>NW_021698522.1:0-302 GCF_005190385.1 Monodon monoceros
GTATGACAACGGTTAAGGGTGAGCGTACGTGTTAGGACATGGGTTAGTGTTAGCGTACGGGTTAGGATTAGGGGACGGGTTAGGGTAAGGCTTAGGGTAAGGTTTGGGTTAGAGTTAGTGTTAGGGTTAGGTTTAGGGTTAGGGGACGGGGACGGTTTAGGGTAGAGGTTAGGGTACGACAACTGTTTAGGGTGAGAATAAGTGTTAGGGTATGGGTTAGTGTTAGCGTAGGTGTTAGGATTATGGGACGGTTTAGGGTAAGGCTTCGGATAAGGGTTAGGGTTAGGGTTAGGGTTAAGGTT
>NW_021698522.1:402-733 GCF_005190385.1 Monodon monoceros
GGTTTAGGGTAGAGGTTAGGGTACGACAACTGTTTAGGGAGAGAATAAGTGTTAGGGTATGGGTTAGTGTTAGCGTAGGTGTTAGGATTAGGGGACGGTTTAGGGTAAGGCTTTGGGTAAGGTTTAGGGTTAGGGTTAAAGTTAGGGTTAGGGTTACGAGACGGGGACGGTTTATGGTACAGGTTAGGGTACGAGAACGGTTTACGGTGAGCGTACGTGTTAGGGTACGGCTTAGTGTTAGCGTACGGGTTAGGATTAGGGGACGGGTTAGTGTAAGGCTAAGGGTAATTGTTAGGGTTAAGGTTAGGGTTAGGGTTAGGGGACGGCGACG
>NW_021698522.1:833-1135 GCF_005190385.1 Monodon monoceros
GTATGACAACGGTTAAGGGTGAGCGTACGTGTTAGGACATGGGTTAGTGTTAGCGTACGGGTTAGGATTAGGGGACGGGTTAGGGTAAGGCTTAGGGTAAGGTTTGGGTTAGAGTTAGTGTTAGGGTTAGGTTTAGGGTTAGGGGACGGGGACGGTTTAGGGTAGAGGTTAGGGTACGACAACTGTTTAGGGTGAGAATAAGTGTTAGGGTATGGGTTAGTGTTAGCGTAGGTGTTAGGATTATGGGACGGTTTAGGGTAAGGCTTCGGATAAGGGTTAGGGTTAGGGTTAGGGTTAAGGTT
>NW_021698523.1:0-1312 GCF_005190385.1 Monodon monoceros
GATGTCTAGGTAAGCTGTAGTTAAATCACCCAGACAAATACAAAATTGATAATTCCGTCTTTAAAATAAAATAACCAAGAACTGTTCCATAAATAGGATGCTACCTACTGGGGAAAATGTCTATGCAGGTAGGCTACATTGTCTTCGTCCTGGCAGCAGATGGACTGCAGGTGAAAACACTCATAGAATGGAGGTTAGTTATTTCATTAGTGATACTTGAGAAAGTCCCATTTATGCCAAACTAGCAGCGCCCCTAAATAAACAAAACTTTACATTTACAGCATGACGTATAAGGTACAAAAGTTTTTGAGCAACTGATTTCCCGCAGACACAGACGTCAGCATCTGCTGTCAGTTCCAGCTCACGTGGGAGAGAGTCACAAGTGTTCTCACCAGTAGCTACTCCTGAATGGAGCTGCTACTTTCTGTATATTTTCCATAAAGTCATTTACATCTGTAACAAGGATGCCGCTGTTTTCAAAGACATCTCTGGAGACAACAGGCTTTTCTGTAAAAAGAAAAATAAGCTTTTTTGGTGAAAAAATTCATTAATACATTTTAAAAGTAGCAAAATCCCTTTTATTGAAAAAAAAAAGACTCATACACATGAAGGAAAAAGCGAGCCTGTTTCAAGTGAGGAATGAGGTTGGAGCTCTGGGAGCAGCCGCCTCCATGGGCGGTGGTGGGAGGGAGGGAGCTGAAACCACTGATGGGCACTTTTTTAAAAGCTTAGATGGTTACACTTAACAGATCTAGTACAGGTTTTTTTTTTTTTTCTATTAACAGGACAAAACCCACAATACCTGCTGCCCCAGCCTCCTGTGTGTTTATTCCTGGCCGCCAATGACTCCACTTGGATGGAAGGACGTTTCTAGAGTGGACCTACTGGGCGTTAACTGGTTGATGAAAATTAGAACTAAGGCTATGAATTTACCTGTAAGGAAGACGGCAAACCTCGCGTGGACGTGCTGAATTTGCAGGTTTAGCAGACATTTCAGGTGCTCAGCTTTTGTTGATGATGGGGAGTCACACTGGTGATAATGAAGCAGCTCAAAGATATTTGCACTCTGATACGATTTCAATATTAAGTTCTTTTTATATGCAATTGAATCCACTCTGAAAAATACACAAAGATGTTAAATTTAGATAAGTCTAAGTTTGTGAAAGATTTTCTGTATCTTAATTTTCAGTTGCTTTATTCCTAGACTTTTTCTGGCCTTCACTATACTTAGTCAAACTCCTTTTCCCTTCTGTGTTCTTTTGTACGACACACTTGGCTTCCCAGACGTCACCATCCTGTCGAATTCCCTCAA
>NW_021698524.1:0-405 GCF_005190385.1 Monodon monoceros
CAAAACCGCAGCGTTGCTTCAGGCCCTAATCTGTTTCCGGCAGGGTACCCTGAGCCTTTGGTTAATTCCTCTTCCTGGTGGGAAATGAGCGTTGCATTTGCCCGTGCAGACACATACAGCTAGTCTCTCATTGGTTCTCCCTACTCCTGTTCATCTTGCGCAGAAATTTCAAACTGTGCCAAACAGGAGGTTAAAGCACTGACTCTCCAAGTGGGGAGCGTGTTAGTAAAGCGTCTGGAATGATGAACCCGAGTACCAGGGGACGAAAACTGAGATACATTTGAAAACGCTTCCCAATCACACGGTGGACCATACTCTGGTTTTCCCATGCATGTTTTAGCTGAAGGAAGAATCCCTTCAACCTGGAGAGATGGGACCCATGGAATGGGTACCATGCAGTATGAC
>NW_021698524.1:505-1370 GCF_005190385.1 Monodon monoceros
GGGATTCCCATGCATGTTTTAGCTGAAGGAAGAATCCCTTCAACCTGGAGAGTTGAGACCCATGGAATGGGTACCATGCAGTATGACTTCAAAGGGTCTGCGTTTGCTCACCGAACCTCAACAATGCTATCAGGCCGAGTGTCCAGCCTTATGTCTCACCAGCTCTGGGTGTAGATGTGGTAAATCCATGTTGCATCACAAGCCCTGAATGAATTATTTAAGAATTGCTCTCTATTTCACTGTCATTGTGTTTTGTTTCTGAAATTTATTTTGATAATGGGATTTATCGGATTTTCACTGCTGCGTTTAGGCCGCTGTACACACGCTTGATTTTCTTATGGAGACATATTAATGCATGGGTTTTAAGATTCTTACTTGTCAGGTATATTCCCAGGTGTTGAATATGGGGTGTTGAGTCCATTTCGTTGAGCAAGCAGTAGGTCTTGTCTATTATATATTTGGCTTATGGAACGGTATCTGTGCTAATTTCAATCTCTGGTTTTATGCAGCACCCCAAGTCACCTTTCCCTATAAGCAAGCATAAGTTGGTTTTCTAAATTTGAGACCCTGTTCTGTTTTGTAATTCAGTTCATGTGTAGCCAAGTTTACATTCCGTGTATTAGTGGTATCTTATAATGTTTCTTTTTCTGTGTGACTTATTTCTCGTAGAATCATCGTACCTGAATCCACTCATTTTGCTGCAACGGACCTGATGACGTATATTTCATTGCTGAGTCATATTCCATTGTACGTACGTACCACAACTTCTTTATCCATTTTATGCTTTCTTGCATATTTAACTTGTAACGTAGACGAGGTTCTTGTAAACAGAGCCATCCCAAAATTTGGGACGGCTCTGTTTACA
>NW_021698525.1:0-5086 GCF_005190385.1 Monodon monoceros
CGGTACAAGTTAAATATCCGAGAAAGCAAAAAATGGATAAAGAAGTTGTGGTACGCACGTACAATGGAATACCACTCAGCAATGAAATCTACGTCATCAGGCTCCTAGCGGCATAATGAGTGGATTCAGGTACGAAGATTCTACGAGAAATAAATCACACAGAAAAAGAAACATCATAAGATATCACTAATACACGGAATGTAAACTTGGCTACACATGAACTGAATTACAAAACAGAACAGGGTCTCAAATTTAGAAAACCAACTTATGCTTGCTTATGGGGAAAGGTGAGTTGGGGTGCTGCATAAAACAAGAGATTGAAATTAGCACAGATACCGTTCCATAAGCCAAATATATAATAGACAAGACCTACTCTTTGCTCAACGAAATGGACTCAACACCCCATATTCAACGCCTGGGAATATACCTGACAAGTAAGAATCTTAAAACCCATGGATTTATATATCTCCATAAGGAAATCAAGGGTGTGTACAGCGGCCTAAATGCAGCAGTGAAAATCCGATAAATCCCATTATCAAAATAAATTTAACAACAAAACACAATGACAGTGAAATAGAGAGCAATTCTTAAATAATTCATTCAGGGCTTGTGATGCAACCTGGATTTACCACATCTACACCCAGAGCTTGGTGAGACATAAGGCTGGACACTACCGGCTAATAGCATTGGTGAGTTTCGGTGAGCAAACGGAGACCCTTTGAAGTCATACTGCATGTTACCCATTCCATGGGTCCCAAGTCTCCAGGTTTCAGGGATTCTTCCTTCAGCTAAAACATGCATGGGAACCCGAGAGTATGGTCCACCGTGTGATTGGGAAACGTTTTCAAATGCATCTCAGTTTTCGAACCCTGGTACTCGGGTTCACCATTCCAGACGCTTTACTAACACTCTCCCCACTTGGAGAGTCAATGCCTTTAACCTCCTGTTTGGCATAGTTTGCAATTTCTGCACAAGATGAACAGGAATACGGAGAACCAATGAGAGACTAGCTGTAGGTGTCTGCACGGGCAAATGGAATGCTCATTTCCCACCAGGAAGAGCAATTAACCAAAGGCTCAGCGTGCCCTGCTGGAAACAGATTAGGGCCTGAAATAATCCTGCGGTTTTGCGGTCAGCTCACAAGAAAGCGAGTTGAAGAAAGGAGCTCAGGGGCACTGTAATTCACAAACCTGCAGAGTTATGAATGACAGCTTTCGCCCAAAAATATACTGAAGTAAGTCTTCGAAGAGGACTTGAAAGCGGGGCAGAATTTCAGGAAAACGATTTCAGGGGGTAGACTTGAATTGCACTTAAAGCATAGGAAAAGAGGCAGAATGTCGACAATGATTCACTTCGCCTAAAAGGGCGTATGCGTTTTTTCCTGAATATATTCAGGAAAAAACGCATACGCCCTTTTTGGCCAACCAAGCAAGCGTGTAAAGGAAATCTGCACTACAATGAAGTCTCAATGCCCCCCGGTCAAAAGGGCCATCTGAAAAAATTGTAAAATCCAGAAAGGCAGGACAGGTCATGGAGAACAGGGAGCCTTGTTATGCTGATGGGCGGGATGTAAATTGCCAACAGCCAGTCTGGAGAAGTGTATGGTGTTTCCTGAAACACGTAGGAAACAAAATCAACACAGTCTATGGCACTTCCACTTATGGTCCTATAGCTTAGGGAAATTAAAATCAAAAACACTCAACCACCCCAATGTTTGGGATGGCTCTGTTTACAAGAATCTCGTCTACGGTACAAGTTAAATATCCGAGAAAGCAAAAAATGGATAAAGAAGTTGTGGTACGCTGGTACAATGGACTATCACACAGCAATGAAATCTACGTCATCAGGCCCTCAGCAGCATAATGAGTGGATTCAGGTACGATGATTCTACGAGAAATAAGTCACACAGAAAAAGAAACATCATAAGATATCACTAATATACGGAATATAAACTTGGCTACACATGAACTGAATTACAAAACAGAACAGGGTCTCAAATTTAGGAAACCATCTTATGCTTGCTTATGGGGAAAGGTGAGTTGTGGTGCTGCATAAAAGCAGAGATTGAAATTAGCACAGATACCGTTCCATAAGCCAAATATATAATAGACAAGACCTACTCCTTGCTCAACGAAATGGACTCAACACCCCATATTCAACGCCTGTGAACATACCTGACAAGTAAGAATCTTAAAACCCATGGATTTATATGTCTCCCTAAGGAAAACAAGCGTGTGTACAGTGGACTAAATGCAGCAGTGAAAATCCGATAAATCCCATTATCAAAATAAATTTCAAAAACAAAACACAATGACAGTGAAATAGAGAGCAATTCTTAAATAATTCATACAGGGCTTGTGATGCAACCTGGATTTACCAAATCTACACCCAGAGGTTGGTGAGACATAAGGCTGGAAACTTCGGGCTGATAGCATTGGTGAGGTTCGGTGAGCAAACGCAGACCCTTTGAAGTCATGCTGCATGGTACCCATTCCATGGTTCCCAACTCTCCAGGTTTAAGGGATTCTTCCTTCAGCTAAAACATGCATGGGAAACCCAGAGTACGGTCCACCATGTGATTGGGAATCGTTTTCAAATGCATCTCAGGTTTCGTCCCCTAGTATTCGTGTTCACCATTCCAGACGCTTTACTAACACTCTCCCCACTTGGAGAGTCAGTGCCATTAACCTCCTGTTTGGCACAGTTTGCAAATTCTTCGCAAGATGAACAGGAATAGGGAGAACCAATGAGAGAATAGCTGTAGATGTCTGCACGGGAAAATGGAATGCTCATTTCCCAGCAGGCAGAGGAATTAACCAAAGGCTCAGCGTGCCCTGCCGGAAACAGATTAGGGCCTGAAGCAATCCTGCGGTTTTGCGGCCAGTTCACAGGAAAAGGAGTTGAAGAAAGGAGCTCAGGGTCACTGTCATTCACAAACCTGCAGAGTTATGAATGACAGCTATCGTCCAAAAATGTACTGAAGTAAGTCTTCGAAGAGGACTTGAAAGCGGGGCAGAATTTCAGGAAAACAATTTCAAGGGGTAGACTGGAATTGCACTTAAAGCATAGGAAAAGAGCAGAATGTCGACAATGATGCACTTGGCCAAAAAGGGCGTATGCGTTTTTTCCGAATATATTCAGGAAAAAACGCATACGCCCTTTTTGGCCAACCAAGCAAGCGTGTAAACGAAATCTGCACTACAATGAAGTCTCACTGCCCCCCAGTCAAAAAGGCCATCAGAAAAAAGTGTAAAATCCAGAAAGGCAGGACAGGTCATGGAGAACAGGGAGCCTTGTTATGCTGATGGGAGGTATGTAAATTGCCAAGAGCAACTCTGGAGAAGTGTATAGTGTATCCTGAAACACGTAGGAAACAAAGCAACACAGCCTATGGCACTTCCACTTATGGTCCTATAGCTTAGGGAAATTAAAATCAAAAACACACAGCCACCCCAAAGTTTGGGAAGGCTCTATTTACAAGAACCTCGTCTACAGTACAAGTTAAATATTCGAGAAAGCAAAAAATGGATAAAGAAGTTGTGGTACGCACGTACAGTGGAATATCACTCAGCAATGAAATCTACATCATCAGGCCCGTAGCGGCATAATGAGTGGATTCAGGTACGATGATTCTAAGACAAATAAGTCACACAGAAAAAGGAACATCATAAGATATCACTAATACACGGAATGTAAACTTGGCTACACATGAACTGAATTACAAAAAGGAACAGGGTCTCAAATTTAGTAAACCACCTTATACTTGCTTATGGGGAAAGGTGAGTTGGGGTGCTGCATAAAACCAGAGATTGAAATTAGCACACATACCATTCCATAAGCCAAATATATAATAAAGAAGACCTACACATTGCTCAACGAAATGGACTCAACACCCCATATTCAACACCTGGGAAGATACCTGACAAGTAATACTCTTAAAACCTATGGATTTATATGTCTCCACAAGGAAATCTAGCATGTGTAGAGTGGACTAAATGCAGCAGTGAAGATCCGATAAATCCCATTATCAAAATAAATTTCAAAAACAAAACACATTGAGAGTGAAATAGAGAACAATTCTTAAATAATTCATTCAGGGCTTGTGATGCAACCTGTATTTACCACATCTACACCCAGAGCTATGTGAGACATAAGGCTGGACACTTCGGGCTGATAGCATTGGTGAGGTTCGGTGAGCCAACGCAGACCCTTTGAAGTCATGCTGCATGGTACCCATTCCATGGGTCCCAACGCTCCAGGTTTAAGGGATTCTTCCTTCAGCTAAAACATGCATGGGAAACCCAGAGTATGGTCCACCGTGTGATTGGGAAACGTTTTCAAATGCATCTCAGTTTTCATCCCCTGGCACTCGGGTTCACCATTCCAGAAGCTTTACTAACACTCTCCCCACTTGGAGAGTCAGTGCCTTTAACCTCCTGTTTGGCACAGTTTGCAATTTCTGCGCAAGATGAACAGGAATAGGGAGAACCAATGAGAGACTAGCTGTAGGTGTCTGCACGGGCAAATGGAACGCTCATTTCCCACCAGGAAGAGGAATTAACCAAAGGCTCAGCCTCCCCTGCCGGAAACAGATTAGGGCCTGAAATAATCCTGCGGTTTTGTGGCCAGCTCACAAGAAATCGAGTTGAAGAAAGGAGCTCAGGGGCACTGTAATTCACAAACCTGCAGAGTTATGAATGACAGCTATCGTCCAAAAATGTACTGAAGTAAGTCTTCGAAGAGGACTGGAAAGCGGGACAGAATTTCAGGACAACGATTTCAGGGGGCAGACTGGAATTGCACTTAAAGCATAGGAAAAGAGGCAGAATGTCGACAATGATGCACTTGGACAAAAAGGGCGTATGCGTTTTTTCCTGAATATATTCAGGAAAAAACGCATACGCTCTTTTTGGCCAACGAAGCAAGCGTGTAAAGAAATCTGCACTACAGTGAAGTTTCAGTGCCCCCGGTAAAAAGGGCCATCTGAAAAAAGTGTAAAATCCAGAAAGGCAGCACAGGTCATGGAAAACAGGGAGCCTTGTTATGCTGATGGGCGGGATGTAAATTGCCAACAGCCACTCTGGAG
>NW_021698526.1:0-1262 GCF_005190385.1 Monodon monoceros
TTTTTTTTTCTTAAATTCCATATATATGTGTTAGCATACAGTATTTGTCTTTCTCTTTCTGACTTACTTCACTCTGTATGACAGACTCTGGGTCTATCCACCTCATTACAAATAGCTCAATTTCGTTTCTTTTTATGGCTGAGTAATATTCCATTGCATATATGTGCCACATCTTCTTTATCCATTCATCCGATGATGGACACTTAGGTTGTTTCCATCTCCGGGCTACTGTAAATAGAGCTGCAATGACCATTTTGGTACATGACTCTTTTTGAATTATGGTTTTCTCAGGGTATATGCCCAGTAGTGGGATTGCTGGATCATATGGTAGTTCTATTTGTAGTTACTTAAGGAACTTCCATACTGTTCTCCATAGTGGCTTTACCAATTCACATTCCCACCAACAGTGCAAGAGTGTTCCCTTTTCTCCACATCCTCTCCAGCATTTATTGTTTCTAGATTTTTTGATGATGGCCATTCTGACTGGTGTGAGATGATATCTCATTGTAGTTTTGATTTGCATTTCTCTAATGATTAGTGATGTTGAGCATTCTTTCATGTGTTTGTTGGCAGTCTGTATATCTTCTTTGGAGAAATGTCTGTTTAGGTCTTCTGCCCATTTGTGGGTTGGATTGTTTGTTTTTTTGTTATTGAGCTGCTTATAAATTTTGGAGATTAATCCTTTGTCAGTTGCTTCATTTGCAAATATTTTCTCCCATTCTGAGGGTTGTCTTTTGGTCTTGTTTATGGTTTCCTTTGCTGTGCAAAAGCTTTGAAGTTTCATTAGGTCCCATTTGTTTATTTTTGTTTTTATTTCCATTTCTCTAGGAGGTGGGTCAAAAAGGATCTTGCTGTGATTTATGTCCTAGAGTGTTCTGCCTGTGTTTTCCTCTAAGAGTTTTATAGTTTCTGGCCTTACATTTAGGTCTTTAATCCATTTTGAGCTTATTTTTGTGTATGGTGTTAGGGAGTGATCTAATCTCATACTTTTACATGTACCTGTCCAGTTTTCCCAGCACCACTTATTGAAGAGGCTGTCCTTTATCCACTGTACATTCCTGCCTCCTTTATCACAGATAAGGTGACCATATGTGCATGGGTTTATCTCTGGGCTTTCTATCCTGTTCCATTGATCTATCTTTCTGTTTTTGTACCAGTACCATACTGTCTTGATTACTGTAGCTTTGTAGTATAGTCTGAAGTCAGGGAGCCTGATTCCTCCAGCTCCGTTTTTCGTTCTCAAGATTGCTTTGGCTATTCGG
>NW_021698527.1:0-1576 GCF_005190385.1 Monodon monoceros
GGACACCTTATCTTTGATAAAGGTGGCAGGAATGTACAGTGGAGAAAGGACAGCCTCTTCAATAAATGGTGCTGGGAAAACTGGACAGGTACATGTAAAAGTATGAGATTAGATCACTCCCTAACACCATACACAAAAATAAGCTCAAAATGGATTAAAGACCTAAATGTAAGGCCAGAAACTATCAAACTCTTAGAGGAAAACATAGGCAGAACACTCTATGACATAAATCACAGCAAGATCCTTTCTGACCCACCTCCTAGAGTAATGGAAATAAAAACAAAAATAAACAAATGGGACCTAATGAAACTTCAAAGCTTTTGCACAGCAAAGGAAACCATAAACAAGACCAAAAGACAGCCCTCAGAATGGGAGAAAATATTTGCAAATGAAGCAACTGACAAAGGATTAATCTCCAAAATTTACAAGCAGCTCATGCAGCTCAATGACAAAAAAACAAACAACCCAATCCAAAAATGGGCAGAAGACCTAAATAGACATTTCTCCAAAGAAGATATACAGAATGCCAACAAACACATGAAAGAATGCTCAACATCATTAATCATTAGAGAAATGCAAATCAAAACTACAATGAGATATCATCTCACACCAGTCAGAATGGCCATCATCAAAAAATCTAGAAACAATAAATGCTGGAGAGGGTGTGGAGAAAAGGGAACACTCTTGCACTGCTGGTGGGAATGTGAATTGGTTCAGCCACTATGGAGAACAGTATGGAGGTTCCTTAAAAAACAACAAATAGAATTACCATATGACCCAGCAATCCCACTACTGGGCATATACCCTGAGAAAACCAAAATTCAAAAAGAGTCATGTACCAAAATATTCATTGCAGCTCTATTTACAATAGCCCGGAGATGGAAACAACCTAAGTGCCCATCATTGGATGAATGGATAAAGAAGATGTGGCACATAAATACAATGGAATATTACTCAGCCTTAAAAAGAAACGAAATTGAGTTATTTGTAATGAGATGGATAGGCCTAGAGTCTGTCATACAGAGTGAAGTTAGTCAGAAAGAAAATGACAAATACCGTATGCTAACACATATATATGGAATTTAAGAAAAAAAAGGATGTCATGAAGAACCTAGGGGTGGGACGGGAATAGAGATGCAGACCTACTGGAGAATGGATTTGAGGATATGGGGAGGGGGAAGGGTGAGCTTTGACAGGGCGAGAGAGAGTCATAGACATACACACACTAACAAACGTAGTAAGGTAGATAGCTAGTGGGAAGCAGCCGCATGGCACAGGGATATTAGCTCAGTGCTTTGTGACAGCCTGGAGGGGTGGGATAGGGAGAGTGGGAGGGAGGGAGATGCAAGAGGGAGGACATATGGGAACATATATATATATATATATATAACTGATTCACTTTGTTATAGAGCAGAAACTAACACACCATTGTAAAGCAATTGTACCCCAATAACGATGTTAAACAAAAAAAAAAAAACATGGGGCTGGGAGTGAGGTATGCAGGAGTAGCCTCAAAACAGAGGGCCCATGGAATAGAAAAGGTGAGGAATCCAGCAGCAGTTGGAACCCCGCAGCA
>NW_021698528.1:0-13210 GCF_005190385.1 Monodon monoceros
AAGCAAGTGTGCAATGGAAATCCACACTACAATGAAGTCTCACTTCCCCACGGTCAAAAAGGCCACCTGAAAAAAGTGTAAAATCCAGAAAGGCAGGACAGGCCATGGAGAACAGGGAGCCTTTTTATGCTGATGGGAGGGATGTAAATTGCCAACAGCCACTCTGGAGAAGTGTATGGTGTTTCCTCAAACATCTAAAAAACAAAGCTACAGAGCCTAGGGCACTTCCACTTATGGTCCTATAGCTTATGGAAATTAAAGTCAAAAAGACACAGCCACCCCAAAGTTTGGGACGGCTCTGTTTACAAGAACCTCGTCCACGGTACAAGTTAAATATCCCAGAAAGCGAAAAATGGATAAAGAAGTTGTGGTACTTACGTACAATGGAATATCTCTCAGCAATGAAATCTATGTCATCAGGCCCGTAGCAGCATAAGGAGTGGATTCACATAACATGATTCTAAGTGAAATAAGTAACACAGAAAAAGAAACATCATAAGATATCACTAATACACGGAATGTAAACTTGGCTACACATGAACTGAATTCCAAAACAGAACAGGGTCTCAAATTTAGAAAACCAACTTGTGCTTGCTTAAGGCGAAAGGTGAGTTGGGGTGCTGCATAAAATCAGAGATTGAAATTAGCACAGATACCGTTCCATAAGCCAAATATGTAATAGACAAGACCTAATACTTGCTCAACGAAATGGATGCAACACCACATATTCAACGCCTAGGAATATACCTGACTAGTAAGAATCTTAAAACCTATGTATTTATATGTCTCCGTAAGAGAACCAAGTGTGTGTACAGTGGCATGAATGCAGCAGTGAAAATCAGCTAAATCCCATTATAAAAATAAATTGCAAAAACAGAACACAATTACAGTGAAATAGAGAGCAATTCTTAAATAATTCATTCAGGGCTTGTGATGAAACCTGGATTTACCACATCTACACCCACAGCTGGGTGAGACATAAGGCTGGACCCTTGGGGCTGATAGGATTGGTGAGGTTCGGTGAGCAAATGCAGACCCTTTGAAGTAATACTGCATGGTACCCATTCCATGGGTCCCAACTCTCCAGGTTTAAGGGATTCTTCCTTCAGCTAAAACATGCATGGGGAACCTGGAGTATGGTCCACCGTGTGATCGGGAAACGTTTTTAAACGCATCTCAGTTATCTCCCCTGGTACTCCGGTTCTCCATTCCAGACGCTTTACTAACCCTCTCCCCCCTTGGAGAGTCAGTGCCTTTAACCTCTGGTTTGGCACAGTTTGCAATTTCTGCAGAAGATGAACAGGAATAGAGAGAACCAATGAGAGACTAACTGTAGGTGTCTGGACGGGCACATTTAACTCTAATTTCCCACCAGGAAGAGGAATTAACCAAATGCTCAGCGTGCCGTGCTGGATCCAGATTAGGGCCTGAAGCAATCCTGCGGTTTTGCGGCCAGCTCACAAGAAAGCGAGTTGAAGAAAGGAGCTCAGGGGCACTATAATTCACAAACCTGCAGAGTTATAAATGACAGCTATCGTCCAAAAATATATTGAAGGCTGCGAAGAGGACTTGAATGCGAGGCAGAATTGCAGGAATCAGATTTCAGGAGATAGATTGGAATTGCATTTAAAGCATATGAAAAGCGGCAGAACTTTGACAATGATGCACTTGGCAAAAATGGGCGTATGCGTTTTCTCCTGAATATATTCAGAAAAAAATGCATACGCCCTTTTTGGCCAACCAAGCAATTGAGCAATGGAAATCTGCACTACAATGAAGTCTCATTTCCCATCGGTCAAAAGGGCCACCTGAATAAAGTGCAAAAACCAGAAACGCTTGACAGGCCATGGAGAACAGGGAGCCTTTTTATGCTGATTGGCTGGATGTAAATTGCCAACAGCCACTCTGGAGAAGTGTATGGTGTATCCTGAAACATCTAGAAACCAAATCTACAGAGCCTAGGGCACTTCCACTTATGGCCCTATAGCTTAGGAAAATTAAAATCAACAAGACACAGCCAACCCAAAATTTAGAGCTGCTGTGTTTACAAGAACCTCAAGTCCAGTACAACTTAAATATCCCAGAAAGAAAAAAATGGATAAAGAAGTTGTGTTACTTACATACAATGGAATATCACTCAGCAATGAAATCAATGTCATCAGGCCTGTAGCAGCAAATTGAGTGGATTTAAATACGATGATTCTAAGAGAAATATGTCACATAGAGAAAGGAAGTTATCATAAGATATCACTAATAGAGGGAGTGTAAACTTGGCTACACATGAACTGAATTACAAAGCCGAACAGAGTCTCACATTTAGATAAAAACCTTATGCTTGCTTAAGGGGACAGTTGAGTTGGGGTGCTGTATAAAACCAGAGATTGAAATTAGCACAGATACCGTTCCATAAGCCAAATATATAATAGACAATACCTACTCCTTGCTCAATGAAATAGACTCAACAATGAGGTATCACCTCACACCTGTTAGAATGGGCATCATCAGAAAATCTACAAAGAACAAATGCTGGAAAGGGTGTGGAGAAAAGGAACCCTCTTCCACTATTGTGGGGAATGTAAATTGATACAGTCACTATGGAGAACAATATGGAGTTTCTTAAAAACCTAACAATAGAATTACCCTATGATACAGCAATCCCACTACTGGGCATATACCCAAACAAAACCATAAATCAAAAAGACACATTCACCGCAATGTTCATTGCATCACTATTTACAATATCCAGGTAATGGAAGCAACCTAAATGCCCACAGACAGACGAATGCATAAAGATGTGGTACATATATAAAATGGAATATTACTAAGCCATAAAAAGGAATGAATTGGGTCATTTGTAGAGACGTCGATGGATCTAGAGACTGTCATACAGAGTGAAGTAAGTCAGAAAGAGAAAAACAAATCTTGTATATTAATTCATATATGTGGAACCTAGAAAAATTGTACAGATGAACCGTTTTGCAAGGCAGAAATAGAGCAACAGATGTAGACAACAAACGTATGGACACCACGGAGGGAAAGCTGTTTGGGGGGTGGTGGTGGGAGGAGTTTAGAGATTGGGATTGGCATGTATACATTTATATGTATAAAATAGATAACCAATAAGAACCTGCTATATAAAATAATAAAATAAAATTAAAAATTAAAAAAAATAAAATTAAAAATAGTAAAACAGAAAAAAAATCTTCCCTTCACATACATGTATTTATATGAATAAATTATTTCCATGCTTATATCTGTAAATACAAAAAAGAGGAATGAAATCTACCTTGAACCAAAAATGAAAAAAAGAAAAAAAAAACGGAACCCACCAGTTACACAGAAGAAAACCGTATCAGGGCACTTGCTCCAGTTGTAAACAATTCTGAAGTTGGTCAGTGGTGGGGAATTGTCTCCCATTCAGCCAGCAGCCCCCATGCAACAAGCGTCCTCATTGCTAAGCTGGGGGACCATGCCGAGGCATCTGCGAGTAAACATGAGCTGAGCCCCAGGCCAGCTGCTGTTGAACTGTTCCCACCCTTCCCAGGTAAAACACCCGAATATGTACAAGGACTTGAAAGCCTAGAGGAAGGGCCATGGAGCCACACAAGCGACAGCATGCTGGCCGACTTGGTGCCTGCAGGCCAGCCAGGATGGTCCTGGCCCTTGGTGCTCTTCTGGAAGATTTACATTTCCCTGCCTGAGATACCCCTCCTGTCCCAGCCCCCACTGCTTTTTTCCTGCCTCACCTCTGCCCAGGGAGAAATTCCAGCGGCAGGTATGGGTGACACATCCTCTTCTTTAGCAGGTGGCAGCCTGGAAACTGCTGCAGAAAGTCCAGCAGAGCCCCACTCACACTGGGCCACCCACAAAGCCGTGGCCTCTCATTCCCTCCCACCAGCCCAGCTCCGAGACTGCTGACAGGGCAGAGAAAATGGCGTCAGGCACAGCTGCAGGGGCTCTTGCTGCCTGGAGCGGTGTTTATATTGATCTCAACTCAGGCACACCTGGGAAGGGCTGGCCGGCACGGTCAGGCTGCCCAGGTCAGCCAATCATCACCCCTCAGGGGCTCACAGTTGCAGAAAATGGAACTTGCTGAACCGGCCAGGTCCAAGGAACAGGTGTGGGCTCCTGAGAGTCAGGATAGACAAGGGTCTGCAGCTCTGGCTTGTTTTCTAATCATTTTATCTGGCCCATGAGTGGGAGACAACTTCAAGAAAACCCTCTCCTAATGAGAGGAACCCAGGAGTCAGGGAGAGGAGGGGTGGGTGGTGGGTGGAGACAGAGGCCCGGTGCCCCGGGTGCAGTGGAAGTCTCTGGAAGACCAGGTGGAGGGAGGCCTCACAGAGTGATGCCCAGGGTCACAGACCTGTCGGAGCTGCTGTTTGTTAGTTCAAGTCCTGCTCTGAGGTGCTCTGTGTCAGCTCTGAGTGACAGGTGAGCTGGGGGTGCTCTGCAATGAGGGCTATGTGCACGGTTCCTGTGTGCCCAGCCCTGCCACGGTACCTGCAAGGGTAGCTCTGTATCCTGGGAGGGGCCTGACCACAAGAGCCCCGTGGGCTGGGGTGGGAGTGGGGTACCTGCCCAGGTGAGCTCCATATCCTGGGATTGGCCTGACCACGAGAGCCCCATGGGCTGCTGGGGACCTGATAAAGGATGTCAGGACAGTCAGTGAAGCCACCAAGGATATACCTCCAGTAGTTCCTAATTCCTACACACTGCTGGTCATTCTACCAACCACCAGGACATGGTATTCTGTATTAGTCTTCAATGATGCCTTCTTTTGTATTCCATTAGTCCCAGAGTCACAAGAAATTTTGGCTTGTGAGTGGCAGGACTCAACATACAACTAAAACAATTCTTCCGGGCCATCTTGCCCCAAGGGTTCAAAAATTCCCACACCATCTTTGGGGAAAGCTTAGCTAAAGACCTAAAAGTTCTACCTCTGGAAAAGGAAACCCTCCTTCAATATGCAGACGACATTCTGATCGCCAGCCCTACTAAGGAGGCCTCTGAACTACCAAGCCAATAAAGGATAGAAGTTGTCCAAGAAAAAGCTCAAATATCACAGACTACGGTGACCTGCCTGGGCTTCATTCTCACAGAAGGTCAGAGAAGCCCATCCCAGGAAAGGAAAGAAACCATTTGCAGCCTTACCCCTTTCTAAAACTAGAAGACAGCTTAGGGGTTCCTGGGGAGGCCAGGGTTTGCTGCTTCTGGATCCCTAACTACAGTCTACTAGCTGGGCCTCTATATGAAACACTGAAAGGAAAAGATGATGATCCTTTTGAATAGAATCCAGAAGTGGCCTTTCAAGAATGGAAAGAGCAGTCAGTTCAGACCCTTGCCCTGGAGCTCCCTAATTTAGCTAAACCCTTTGACCTTTACATTCCCGGTGAAAGGTGAATCGCCATTGGAGTATTAGTGCAAAAACTGGGACCACTTGAAATGGAACAACGCAAGAATGTCATCCAGGTAGGATAAACTACGGTCACCAAGGGGCTTGGCCCACTGCCACATCTGGCCAAGATACTGGTGGTATCTAAAAACCTGGAAATCAGCAGCCCAAAAGGCCACCTCCCTCCTAAGGGAAAAGGACCCCACGTGGTGATCCTAACCACCAGCCATGCCCTGAAGTTGCAGGGTTCACTCCATGGGCACACTGACCTCGAGTGAGGAGGCCCTCCAACTCCAACCTCCAGAGAGATAACCGGGGGCAACGGGGCACCATGACGACTCATGTGACCATCACTTGACCTGGAGTTTCTCTCATAAAACAACAAGAGTGTGTCCCAAAAGAGTAGACTACTGCTTGCAGGACTTACTGCACCCAGAGGGGAGCTAATAATCTTGGCGGGGGAACCGTATATCACGCTGTCACCATAGAAAAGCCTACAGACACCGTGATGATGGTAGCCAATAAGACCGGCTGGACTCCTGTTTACTTCAAAAGGCTGTTGACTCAGTGCCCATCATGGGCCTTGATCACCACTGACCCTGGACTGTCTGGGAGCTGAGCGGGCAGGGCTCTGACACCTGGTGCTGTTTTTACGTTAATTCAGGGGCCTAATTGAAGAAAGCGCAGACTACTGGTCAGAGCATCTAGGCTGGCAGAAACGGTCAGCCTAAGTTGGCCGAACAAATGTGGGGCGGGGTGAAACCGGCCCCCACAGCGTCTCTGCACATCTCTTTCCTGGACCCTTAAAGGTCATTAGAATCTATAACACTTCCAATGCTGGTGCTCAGGTGGACGAGCAGGGAGGCAGGAGGTCTGGGGACAATCAACGTCACCTGGAGGCTGCTGGGGAGAAGTCCTGACCCTCGCCCCTGGGTATGAGGGCTCCCAACTCAGCACTCAGCAGTTACAGAAGAAGGGTCTGCACCCTCATCACTCCAAGAATGAGGAACGGGACAAAAGGCAGAGGAGGGGTTTGTCCCTGGCAAAGCCCATTAAAAATCCCTGGGAGATAAAAATAGAATCTGGGCAATAAAGTCTAACCTTTTTTATCCTTTGTGCTTTGTCTAATTTCACGTGCTCCTAGGGTCCCGCATGCAGAGGTTCCACACCCGGCACTGCAGACCAGATTTCCTAGTGCAGAATGGCTGGGTCGACACCTCAGATCCTGGGGCCCAGTGCAGACTCCGCGATATAGAGCCTGAGCTGCAGCCAACCCGGCCCTCGAGGGCTCCGTCCCCTCCCTCCCACTGACTCTGACAGGATCTCTACACAGCAGCCCAGCCCACAGCCCACGGGGTAGCACATGCTCTCACCTCTCCATTCTCTGATCAAAATATAAAGTTTCCTTTGCTTCTGAACCAAACTCAGTCTCAATCTGTTGGCTCCAATGACACTGGGCAGGGGGACACTTGTTGGGGTCCACTCTGGAGGATCAGTAACAGAAATTGAGAACATTGTAACTTCAATGAACAGATGTGTGAGCCAAACTGTAATTAACATAGAACAGTGTATAAGGCACGGGTAAAATAAGATGTTTCTAACACTTCCATTTGATATTTCCATCACTTTATTATAAGCAAGTTCAGTGAAAAGGTTTGTCTTATTTGTCAGGTCAATACTAGAGAAACGAAGTGATTTCTTTCCAAGGATGTACATCTAATAATCTTGGTTAAAGCTTCAATCTTGTTTTAAATGCTTTTCCATTGAAAATGATACCTCTCTTTCAGCTCCCCCATTTCTGAGAAGTATAAAATCTTATAATTTATTATTACCAAAGGGGAAAGGTGGGAGAAGGGATAAATTAACAGTTTGGGATTAACACATACACACTGCTATGTATAAAATAGATCATCAACAAGGAACTACTGTATAGCACAGGGAACTACACTCAATATTTTGCAATAACCTATAAGGGGAAATAATCTGAAAAAGAATAAATATTTTTATTGACATCATCTATCAATGACAGTTAAAATGTAACCTAAGGGAAGCCGGTGGTGAGTGCTTCTGACCCTGAAGACTTCAATCGTCTAAAGTTTGGACTCTGCCTACTTCCCAAGGCCCTTAATGAACATATGTGTAGCTGTAGCTTAAAAAATTCCCCAGTTTGGGTTTCGGGGAGACACTGATTTTGAAAAAGCCCTAGTGTTCTCCTTACATGAATGGGACCCTTCCTACAGCTAAAACATGCCTGTCACACCCAGAGGATGGTATACCGTCTGATCGGGAAGAGTTTGGAAAAGGCATCTCATCTCCTCATCTCCTGGTGCTCGGGTTCACCCCTCCAGCGTCTTTACTAACAGTCTCCCCACTTTGAGATGTCAGCACTGTCAACATCCTGTTGCGTACAGTTTGGAATTTGTCCAGAGGATGAAGCAGAAGGATGAGGAACAATGAGAGACAAGTCCTAGGTGTTCGGACAGGCACATGTCACTCTAATTTCCAATCAGGAAGACGAATTGACCAAAGGCTAGGGTTGCCCATGGAAACAGAATAGGGCTTGAGGAAATCCCGCTGCTTTGTGGCCAGTTCCCACAAACACAAGTTGAAAAATGGAACTCAGGGGCAATAAAATTCACGAAACTGCAGAGTCGAAAATATCTATCACTGAAAAATGTCTTGAGGAAAGTCAGAGAAAAGGACTTGTAAGCAAGGGAGAATGGCAGGAAAGGGATTTGAAGAGGTAGAAAGGACTCGCCATTAAGCACAAGAAAAGGGGCTGAACATTGCCAACATTGCAGTTGGCCAAAAAGGGTGTATGCGTTTTTTCTGTATATATTCAAGAAAAGGGCATACACTTTTTTAGCCAACCAAACAGGTGGGCACTGGAAATCAATACTACAAAACATATCACTTCGCATCAGTCAGAAGAGCCGTCCTCATAAAGTGTAAACACCAGAAATGCAGGACAGGGCAAGGACAAAAGGGAGCCCTGTGAGGCTTATAGTGGAAATGTATATTGCCAACGGCCACTCTGGAGAAGTGTATTGTGTTTACTAAAGCATCTAAAAAATGAGCTACAGAGCACAGGGCACTTGCACTCATGGGCGTATATCTTGGGAAAAACAAAAATCGAGAGGACACAGGCACCCCAATGTTTACCGCCTCTCTGTTTAAAAGATCCTCGACTAGGATATAACTTAAACGTCTCTGGAGGGAAAAAATGGATAGAGATGTGGTACTTATGTAGAGTGGAATATTACTCAGCCTGGAAATCAATGAAATATGGCCAGTTGTAACAACTCCGGAGGAGTTACGTATGATCATTCTAAGTGACATAATTCAAAAAGAAAAAGACACATATCATAAGATATCACTTAAAGGTGGAATCCAAAATGGCTACACATGAAATAAATTACAAAACAAAAACATAGTCAAATATGTAGAAAACACGCATAAGGCTGCTAAACGGGAAAGGTGGGGAGGGGTGAGGCATTATCCAGGAGGTTGAAATTAGCAAAGATACCATTCCAAATACCAAATTGATAATCAACAAGGCCTACACGGTAGCTAAAAGAACTGCACTCAGCACATTCAAGTCACCGGAAAAGAATATATACGACTGGTAAGAATCTGAAAAAGAATTTATTGATGTCTCTCTGTACGTGAATCAAGTGGATGTACAGCAGCAAGAAACAGAGCTTTGAAAATCAGCTGTAACCAATATAATAATAAATTGAAAAAAATAAACGACAGAGAAAACCTCTTACAACTTTTCCTCAGGGACAGTGATGCAACATGGATTGAACACATCTAGACCCACAGCAGGATGAGTCATAAGGCTGGAAACTGTTCGTACTAAGAGAAATGTGAGGTTGGATGAGGAAATGCACACCCTTTAAAGTAACACTACCTGGTACCCATTCAATGGGTCCCAAACCTGCAGGTTCAAGGGATCTTCCTACAGCTAAAACATGCATGGAAAACCCAGAGGACTGTACACCATGTGATCGGGAGATGTGTCTAAAATGCATCTCATTTATCCTCTCCTGGTGCTCCTGTTCACCATTCCAGCCACGTTACTTAGAATCTCCCCACTTGGAAAATCAGCACATTTAAACTTCTGTTTCACACATTTTGCAAATTGTGAGGAGGATGAACGGGAAGAGGGGGAACCAATGAGAGAACAGTTGTAGGGGTTTGGACAGGCACGTGTCACTCTAATTTCCCATTAAGAATAAGAATTTAAAAAAGGCACAGCCCGCCTCGCCGGAGCCAAAATAGGGCCTGAAGCAATCCTGTGGTTTTGAGGCCAGCTCACAAAAGAGCAACTTAAAAAATGGAGCTCAGGGTCACTGCAATTCACAAACCCACAGAGTTATAAAGGAAAACTAACGTCCAAAAATATGTTGAGGTTAGGCAAAGAAGAGGATCTGAATGCAAGACAGAATTGCAAGAAACAGATTTCAAGAGATAGATTGGACTCGTCTTTAAAGCACATGAAAAGCTGCAGAATCTCGACAATGATGCAGTTGGCCAAAAAGGGCATATGCGTTTTTTCCTGAATATATTCAGGAAAAAACGCATACGCACTTTATGGGCAACCAAGCAAGCAAGCAATGCAAATGTGCACAACAAAGAACTCTCATTTCCCACCGGTCAAAAGGGCCATCCGAAAAAATTATAAAAACCAGGAATGCAGGACAGGCCATGGAGAAGAGGGAGCCGTTATACGCTGACGAGTGGTGTGTGAACTGCCAAGAGCCACTCTGGAGAAGTGTATGGTGGTTCCTGAAACATCTAAAAAACGAAACTACAGAGCCTAGGGCACTTCCACTTATGGCCCTATAGCTTAGGAAAATTAAAATCAACAAGACACAGCCAACCCAAAATTTAGGGCTGCTGTGTTTACAAGAACCTCAAGTCCAGTACAACTTAAATATCCCAGAAAGAAAAAAATGGATAAAGAAGTTGTGTTACTTACATACAATGGAATATCACTCAGCAATGAAATCAATGTCATCAGGCCTGTAGCAGCAAATTGAGTGGATTTAAATACGATGATTCTAAGAGAAATATGTCACATAGAGAAAGGAAGTTATCATAAGATATCACTAATAGAGGGAGTGTAAACTTGGCTACACATGAACTGAATTACAAAGCCGAACAGAGTCTCACATTTAGATAAAAACCTTATGCTTGCTTAAGGGGACAGTTGAGTTGGGGTGCTGTATAAAACCAGAGATTGAAATTAGCACAGATACCGTTCCATAAGCCAAATATATAATAGACAATACCTACTCCTTGCTCAATGAAATAGACTCAACAATGAGGTATCACCTCACACCTGTTAGAATGGGCATCATCAGAAAATCTACAAAGAACAAATGCTGGAAAGGGTGTGGAGAAAAGGAACCCTCTTCCACTATTGTGGGGAATGTAAATTGATATAGTCAGTATGGAGAACAATATGGAGTTTCTTAAAAACCTAACAATAGAATTACCCTATGATACAGCAATCCCACTACTGGGCATATACCCAGACAAAACCATAAATCAAAAAGACACATTCACCGCAATGTTCATTGCATCACTATTTACAATATCCAGGTAATGGAAGCAACCTAAATGCCCACAGACAGACGAATGCATAAAGATGTGATACATATATAAAAGGGAATATTACTAAGCCCTAAAAAGGAATGAAATTGGGTCACTTGTAGAGACGTCGATGTATCTAGAGACTGTCATACAGAGTGAAGTAAGTCAGAAAGACAAAAACAAATCTTGTATATTAATGCATATATGTGGAACCTAGAAAAATTGTACAGATGAACCGTTTTGCAAGGCAGAAATAGAGCAACAGATGTAGACAACAAACGTATGGACACCAAGGGGAGACAGCTGTTTGGGGGGTGGTGGCGGGAGGAGTTGAGAGATTGGGATTGGCATGTATACATTTACATGTACAAAATAGATAACCAATAAGAAACTGCTGTATAAGAAAATAAAATAAAATTAAAAATTAAAAAAACATAAAATTAAAAAGTAAAAGAGAAAAAAAATTTTTCCCTTCACATACATGTATTTATATGAATAAATTATTTCCATGCTTATATCTGTAAATACAAAAAAGAGGAATAATATCTACCTTGAGCAAAAAACGAAAACCCTAAACATAACCCTAATCCTAACCCTAACGCTAACTCTTACCCGAAGCCTTACACTAACCCGTCCCCCAATCCTAACCCGTACGCTAACACTAACACGTACCCTAACACATATGCTCACCCTAAAGCATTGTCGTACACTAATCTGTACCTTAAACCATCCCTGTCTCCTAACCCTAACACTAACCCTAACCCTAACCCTTACCCGAAGCCTTACCCTAACCTGTCCCCTAATCCTAACCCGTACGCTAACACTAACCCATACCCTAACATGTATGCTCACCCTAAACCGTTGTCGTACCCTAAACTGTACCGTAAACCGTACCCGTCCCCTAACCCTAACCCATTCCCGAAGTCTTAACCTAACCCGTCCCCTAAACCTAAACTGTACGCTAACAACTAACCTGTACCCTAAAACGTATGCTCACCCTAAACCGTTGTACCCGAACCTGTACCCTAAACCGTCACCATCCCCTAGCACTAACCCTAAATCTAACCCTTACCCGAAGCCTAACCCTACCCGTCCCCTAATCCTAAACCGTACGCTAACACTAACCCGTACCCTAACACGTAGGCTCACCCTAAACCGTTGTCGTACCCTAACCTGTACCCTAAACCGTCCCCATCCTCTAACCCTAACCCTTACCCGAAGCCTCCCCCTAACCGGTCCCCTAATCCTGACCCGTATGCTAACACTAACCGGTACCCTAACACGTACGCTCACCCTAAACCGTTGTCGTACCCTAACCTGTACCCTAATCCATCCCTGGCCCCATCCCCAAACCCTAACCCTAACCCTAACCTGTACACTAAACCGTCCCCGTGCCCGAACCATAATCCGAACACTTACCCAAAGCCTTACCCTAACACGTACCTTAATCCTAACCTGTACGCTAACACTAACCTGTAACCTAACACGTACGCTCATCCTAAACAGTTGTCGTACACTAACCTGTACCCTAAACCGTCCCCGTCCCCTAACCCTAACCCTAACTCTAACCCTTACCTGAAGCCTTACCCTAACCCGTCCCCTAATCCTAACCTGTACGCTAACACCTAACCTGTACCCTAAAACATATGCTCACCCTAAACCGTTGTACCAGAACCTGTACCCTAAACCGTCACCATCCCCTAACCCTAACCCTAAACCTAACCCTTACCTGAAGCCTAACCCTACCCGTCCCCTAATCCTAACCCGTACGCTAACACTAACCCTTACCCTAACACGTACACTCACCCTAAACCGTTGTCGTACCGTAACCTGTACCCTGAACCTTCCCCGTCCCCTAACCCTAACCCTAACCCTTACCCGAAGCCTTACCCTAACCCGTACCCTAATCCTAACCCGTATGCGAACACTAACCCGTACCCTAACACATACGCTCACACTAAACCATTGTTGTACCCTAACGTGTACCCTAATCCATCCCTGTCCCCATCCCCTAACCCTAACCCTAACCCAAACCTGTACACTAAACCGGCCCATCCCCTAACCCTAACTCTAAACATAACCCTAACTGTTACCCGAAGCCTTACCCTAACCGGTCCTCTCACCCTAACCCGTAGGCTAACACTAACCGTACACTAACACGTACACTCACCCTAAAACATTTTCTTACCCTAACCTCTATCCTAAACCGTCCCC
>NW_021698529.1:0-2033 GCF_005190385.1 Monodon monoceros
AAAAGGTGCTGTGAACACAAGCCAGCAGGTAGAAATGAAAGCCGCACCCTTACCCTAGATTAGAGGTTTAAGAATTCCACTAGTCTTCACACTGGACAAGAGGTTGTCCAGTGAGTTTAGAATCTAAGAAGTTTCAAGGAAGTTAGTTTACCTTTGAATTAGGTCATAAGTCCCCTCTGTGATTGCTGTACACGAATACATAGCTCTTTGTAATGTTTTTTGGAAGTTGAGATTATCAAGGTACCAGTGTCCTGCCAGATTAAGAGTATATTGTAGAGCTGAACTTTGAGTTACTGTGCAATATTTTTTTCATGCTGTCATTTGTAATATGTTTTGTGAGAACCCTTGGGATTAAAGTTTTGGTTCCAAAAGGAACAAAGGAAAAAAAAAAAAAGATCCACCTGCCAATGCAGGGGACACGGGTTCGAGCCCTGGTCCGGGAAGATCCCATGTGCCTCAGATCAACTAAGCCCGTGGGCCACAACTATTGAGCCTGCGCTCTAGATCCTGGGAGCCACAACTACTGAGCCCCCATGCCACAACTACAGAAGCCCGCACATCTAGAGCCCGTGCTCCAAAACAAAAGAAGCCACTGTAATGAGAAGCACGCGCCCGCAACAAAGAGGAGCCCCTGCTCACCGCAACTAGAGAAAGCCCGTGTGCAGCAATGAAGACCCAACGCAGCAAAAAAAAAAAAAAAAAAAGACGATACTGGCCAGGTGATCAAGGGTAAAATTGTTTGTCACAAGTCCCGTTGATCGTGTGTGTCCTTGATGTGTGTATCCTTGATGGTGTGTATCCTTGATGATGTGACCTGAGGAGAATGACATTTTTATCTCTGTCTGGATCTTCCGCCCCAAACCCCATAACTCCAGCCCAACCATAAGAAAAACATCAGAAAACCAACAGACAAACAAATTGAGGGACAAAATACCTGACCAGTCCTCCTCAAAACTTTCAAGGTATCAAAACTCAGGGACGTCTGAGAAATGTTACAGCCCAGAGGAGACTGGGACAGAAAAAGGATGTTAGGGGAAAGCTAGAGAAATTCTAATAAAGTGTGGACTTTAGTTAATAATAACGTATCCATCTCAGTTCCTTAGTTGGATAAGCATGTCGTACTAACGTACTAAAGTACTAACGTGTTGGAAATAGGGGTACTGGGTCGGGGGTCCACAGCACTCTGTACACTCTGTACAGATCTTTGCAACTTCTTTGTAACTCTAAGCTATTCTAAAATTAAGCAACTACTAAACAGAGATAAGAATGTTATTTCCCTGATTTGAACATGCCTGAGTTTGTTTTCATGGTCACATTTGTGCTATCTGGATGTGTCTTGGAATCAGTAGCAAAGGAGAGTTGCCGGCCCCTGGGACGATGCGGCTGGTTTGCTTGCTCTGGAGCTGAAGACCATGGTGGGAAGTCTGCAGCCTCGGGCTGCACTTAGAACCATGGGAGGGGATGGGCCAGCTCAGTTAGGGATGGAACCTGTAAATAAAACTCTTTTTCTTTTCCATTATGGCTTATCACAGGATATTGAATATAGTTCCCTGTGCTAGACAGTAGGGCTTTGTAGCTTATCCATCCTATATTTAATAGTTTGCGTCTGCTAACCCCAAACTCCCAATCCAACCCTCCCTCACTCACTCTCCCCCTTGGCGACCACAAGTCTGTTCTCTATGTCTGTGAGTCTGTTTTTGTTTCATAGACAAGTTCATTTGTGTCGTATTTTAGATTTCACATATAAGAGAGATCATATATGTGTCTTTCTCTTCTGACTTACTTCACTTAGTATGATAATCTCTAGGTCCATCCACGACGTTGCTGCAAATAGCATTATTTCATTCTTTTTATGGCTGAATATATTCCATTGTATATACGTACCACATCTTCTTTATCCATTCATCCACCAGTGGACATTTAGGTAGCTTCCACATCTTGCCTATTATAAATAGTGATGCAATGAACATTGGGGTGCATGTATCTTTTCTTTCTTTCTTTCTTTCTTTCTTTCTTTCTTTCTTTCTTTCTTT
>NW_021698530.1:0-38403 GCF_005190385.1 Monodon monoceros
GCCTGGGAGGCCCCAGTGTTACTGAACAAAACATGGGTCGGCTTGCCTGAGTGCAGTAAAGCCAGTCTACTGACACCGGGTGTGGTGAATGAAAGTGCAGCTTTAATTGTAAAAGTGCCAATACAAGGAGGCCAGGTGGCTTGTGCTCTAAAACCCCAAGCTCCCTGAAGGATTTCAGTAAAGCAATATTAAAGGCCAGGTGAAGGAGGGGCGTCGCAGGGTATGTGATCAGCTGGTGCACAACTCTCTGGTTGATGGTGAGGTAACAGGCGGTTAACATTATAAATTCTTCGACGCCAGAAGCTGCGGGGCTACATGTTCATGATCATCAAGTAGTTAATTTCTTCCACTTGGTGGTGGTTTTAGCATCTGTAAAACAACTCAGGAAGCATGCATCAGGTACTGTTATCCAGGCACTTCAGAGAGGAGCTACAGCAGAGCATGTGGGGGAGGGGTCTGTCCTGGGAAGGCCAAGTAGGGTCCTGCTCGGTTATACCCGGTGCCTGGGATCGGCAGCCTGGGAAGTTGGGGCTGCTCCTGGATGTGGGGAGCTGTGGGCCCAGTCCTCTGAGGGGCCTGTTAGCCCCCAAGGTGAGATGGGGTTGCAGTGGCTGGACAGAGGCGTCTGGCCTGGGAGAGGGGTCCAGGCTGGAAATGTCACGGGCATCATCACAGGGAGGGAGAGGAAAGGCCAATGGGGGCCGGTAGGTCACAGCAGACTATGTGCAGGTGACTGCGGTCCTGGTGGAAGCAACTCAGAGCCACAGAGGAGTGGCCGTCAGGGGCTCAGCTCCATTCTCCTGTTCCTTTGTAAAACTGCTGTGTCAGAGTTTGAGGCACCGCCAGGAGACGTCAGGGCCCAGTGCTGCCATGGCTTCATCAAAGGGCCCAGGTGGAAGAGAACCACTGCAGGCTCCGCCCATATCCGCACTGGGAATGAACCCCATCGGGGCTCTTGGGCTCACAGTCTTGAGGGAACCTCTGTCCTCAGGACCGGTCTTCCTCCCTCCTCTCACCTGCTGGTCAGAGGCCCAGGAACCCCCAACCTGGCTGCACACCCGGTGCCTGGATTCAGAGGCCCAGGAACCCCCAACCTGGCTCCACCCTCAGGGCCTGGATTCTGGGACAGCTTAGGGTAAGCAAGACCCTCATGCTCCTTTATCTGCCCGGGGGGGAGATGTTGACTGATTATGGAGAGCTGAATGTTTCCAGCAGGTATGGGTGGAAAGATGGGGTGGGAAATTCCTATGTCTGCAGGGTCTTCCCAGCATGAAGATCTGTGTGTTTTCCCCGGCCAGTCAACATCCTCCCAGGAAGCCTATATCCAGGATTACGAGGGCAGAGGCTCTCCCCTTGCTTATCTGTAACTTCCCACTCCCACAGCAAGGCTGTGGCTGGCTCCCTGGCTCCCACCATCTGCCATTTATCTGTGCATTGCTCCTTTCCAGGTTACATGTGCAGAGGTTTCAGAATTGTTAGCTACTACACCCTGGAAAGAACTTCATAGAATAAAGCCCACTGTTTATATACGGTCCATTTTGCCTTTAGTCTACAGATCCCATTCATTTCCAAAGGTGACTTAGGTCAGCACCTTTTATCCCATCCCCTACAGTGAGTTTTTTCCATATATTTCTAATACAGTTAGATTCTGTGACATTATGTATTCCATCCTGCAACATTCCTACATCCTAAATAACTAAATTTGAATAGATGATGATTGGCCCCTTGGGCTATGCACATCTGTGGGCTTAGACAAATGCATAGTGACAGGTATCCACCCTAGAGTATCACATGGACTACTTCAAACCCCCACACCATGATCTGCTTATCATCTACGTAGCTTTGCCTTTCCCGGAATGTCATCAATGGGGTCATGTTGTGTGCAGCCTCCACAGACTGGAGTCTTTCACTTAGCACTGTATACTGAAGATTTATCCGTGTCTTTCCATAGGTTGGTGGTGCATTCTCTTCTGCTGAGTAGTATTCCACTGCACATGTATGGGAGGAAGAACAATTTTCCCTCTACTTTTCTAGGTTCTTGGTTGAGGCCCCCCCTGCCCCTGTAATAAAAGACAGATTACCAGGAGAAAAGCCGAAGTTTAATAACATGTATACCTTCTGAATACAGGGGGGATACCACGGGAAACTGAGTCACGCCCTGAAATGACCAAAACCATCCCCTTAAATACTGTCTTCAGCTAAAAACAGAAGAAAGGTCCTGGGGAAGTGGGGAAGGCCAGTTATGGCAGGTTATCATGCAAAGCACCGTAAACAAGGGTATGACTGTTTGCACATTTAAGTCAGGACTTCCCCATTGAAAAGAGTTACTTAATATTTAATTATCCTTCTATTTTTGGTGCAAAGAGGGACATACCCTTATAAATGGAGATTTCTCTGTTGTAAATGTTCTTCATAAAACGGCAATCTCAGTTTTCTGAGATTTTTTTAAAAATTTATTATTTTTGGCTGCATTGGGTCTTCGTTGCCACGTGCAGGCTTTTCTCTGGTTGTGGCGAGCAGGGGCTACTCTTCATTGCAGTGTGCGGACTTCTCATTGTGGTGGCTTTTCTTGTCACGGAGCAGAGGCTCTAGGTGTGTGGGCTTCAGTAGTTGTGGCTCACAGGCTTAGTTGAATTGCGGCATGTGGGATCTTCCCGGACCAGGGCTTGAACCTGTGTCCCCTGAATCGGCAGGTGGACTCTTAACCACTCAGCCATCAGGGAAGCCCTGTTTTTTTTTTTTTTTAAAGCAGACCAATAATCCTTATGCCAGAGAGACATATTTTGGGGTGACATATTTTACTCGCGTTGACATGGATGTACCCCAATTTGCTTATGCATTCATCTTTTGAAGGATATCCTGATTTCAAGTTTTTAGCCATTATGGAAGTGCTGCTCTTCATAATTGCATCCTTGTTTGCATTTGAACATAGATTTTCAAAGCAGTTGCCTAAATACTGGAAGTATGATTGTTGGATGCCAACGTGAGACTTGTTTAGCTTTGGAAAAACTGCCAAATTGTCTTACAAAGTGGCTGCACATGCATCCCCCCAGCTATGAGGGAGAGTTCCTTTTTTTCCTCACCCTCTAGCAATTGGTATTGTCATAATTTTGGAGCTTAGCAGTCCTAATAGGTGTGCTGTGATAGTTCATGATTTTAATTTGTAATTCCCTAATGGTATATGATGTTGAGCTTGTTTCTTTTTCTTTTTTTTTTTGCGGTACGCGGTCCTCTCACTGTTGTGGCATCTCCCGTCGCGGAACACAGGCTCTGGACACGCAAGCTCAGCGGCCATGGCTTACGGAACCGGCTGCTCCGCAGCATGTGGGATCATCCCGGACCGGGGAACCAACCCGTGCCCCCCGCATCAGCAGGTGGACTCTCAACCACTGCACCACCAGAGAAGCCCTTGAGCTTGTTTCTGTATGACTTTTACTATCTGTATATCTTTTTTGGTGGGATGTCTGTTCAGATCATGCTGTTCATGTTCATGCTGAGAGGAGCCCTGTCTCCTCAGGACCTGCTGGGGCTTTGGTTTCTGGAACACGTTGGGCTGAATCCACGCTGATGTCCAGGCTTCGGGACAAGCCGGGGTCGAGTCCACACTAACAGGAGCCGGGTCTCCTCAGGACCCGCTGGGCCTTCAGCTTTGGGACACTGTGGGGTCCAGTTCATGCTGACAGGAGCCTGGTCTCCTCATGACCTGCTGGGAGGTGATGCCACTGAGGGAGAAGGTGAGGAAAAGTGGGCAGAAGGTTCCTGTGCGTGGCTGACCGCTGAGGGTGTCTGTCTTCAGAGGACCCAGGAGAGGAAGGGCTTGATCTGGAAAACTGGGTTTTTGTCCCCTCTTGTGTGTGCTGTAGACAGAGTGCAGTGTTGTTCTTTGGCGTGTGGCATCTGATTTTCCCAGCACCGTTTATTGAGGGGACTGTCCCTTCCCTGGTGTATATTCTTGGCTCCTTTCTTGTGAATTAACTGACCACATACTTGTAGGATGATTCCTGGGTTCTCTGCTCTGTTCCTCTGGTCTGTGTGCCTGTTTTTGTGCCAATTCCACACTTTTTGGGGACTGTAGCTTCGTAATGTAGTGCGAAATCAGGGAGGGAGATGCCTCCAGCCCATTATCCTTCCTCAGGGTCGCTTTGGCTCTTCTGGGTCCTTTGTGGTTCCACACACAGCTTAAGATTATTTGTTCTGTTTCTATGGAAAGTGTCATTGGACTTTTGGGAAGGATTGCATTGAATGTGTACATTAATTTTGCTAGACTGCATATTTTTTTAAAATTAAACAAAAATTTGGGTCACACCGTGTAGCATGCAGGATGCGTGATCTTAGTTCCCCAACCCGGGATCGAACCCGCACCCCCTGCAGTGGAAGCACAGAGTCCCAACCGCTGGATGGCCAGGGAATTCCTAGCATAGAATGCATATTTTCACAGCATTTTTTTTTTTTTTTTTTGCGGTACACGGACCTCTCATCGTTGTGGTCTCTCCCGTTGCAGAGCACAGGCTCCAGAAGCACAGGTTCAGCGGCCATGGCTCATGGGCCCAGCCGCTCCACGGCATGTGTGATCCTCCCGGACTGGGACACGAACCCGTGTCCCCTACTTCGGCAGGCGGACTCTCAACCACTGCGCCACCAGGGAAGCCCTTGTTTTGTTTTGGTTTTTTGCGGTATGCAGGCCTCTCACTGTTGTGGCCTCTGCCATTGCAGAGCACAGGCTCCGGAAGCACAGGCTCAGCGGCCATGGCTCAAGGGCCCAGCCGCACCACGGCATGTGGGTTCTTCCCGGACCGGGGCACAAACCCACGTCCCCTGCATCGGCAGGCGGACTCTCAACCACTGCCCCACCAGGGAAGCCCCTCCATTTATTTTCGTCTGTTCAGTGTCCTCTATCAGTGTCTTCCAGTTTTCAGTGTGCTGGTCCTTCACGTCCTTGGTGAAATTTACTCCTAGTTATCTTTTTGGATGCAATTGTAAGTGGGATTTTTTAAAAATTCTTTTTCTGATGGTTCATTATCAGTGTATAGAATCACAAATGATGTTTGTGCATTGATTTTTCTTTTTTTTTTTTGTATCCTGCAGCTTTACTGAATTCATTTTTTAGTTGTAACAGTTTTTTGGTGGTTGAATGTGGAAAACTAGAATTCAGAAATCCCACTGTTTCATCTACATCCAGGTCATCCACAGCACCCAAGACATAGTGGCTCCGAATATAATCTTCCCATGGTGCCTCTTGTAGTATGTGGACTCCTACAAGGGTGATTAGCATCCCCACTGTGGGCGAACTGGATCTGGGTAGGGCTTGGCCTCTATAACAGTTTGATGTCTGTATTTCTGGCATGGTATGACATGGTTGTTTTGATAAGTACTTTATTTTCTAGTAAATTTCAAGTGTATCAAAAAGTTTAAATAGCAGTATATAGTTTTCCACCTTCACAAAATACTCCAGTTTGTTTTACCCTGTGAGAGTGGGAGGACTACTTTCCCAGGGAACCAGCACATAACCCCAAAGTGAGGAATAATTAAGGTTTCCACATTATAATCCTATCCACAGACCCGCTTCAACTTTCACCAGCTGCCCAAGCTTTGTGGAAATGTATTTTTCTATTCAAATCCAGTTTTCTCCTCTTGGAACCATCACTGGGACTTTTCCTCACTTTAAAAACCTTGCTGGATTGAAAGTGTACAAGATGAGCATGATCTGGGTGGTTTTTCTGTATGGCTTTTTTCACGTAGATTGTTTTCAGTGTTTATCCGCATTGTAACATTGATCATTATTTCATTCATTTTTTCCATTGTGATTAAGAACACCTAACCTTTGCCATTTAAACCATTTTTTAAAAGCTTTTTTAAAAAAATTATTTTCTATTTTTTGGCTGTGTCGGGTCTTTGCTGCTGCACGCAGGCTTTCTTTAGTTGCGGCCAGCGGGGGCTACTCTTCATTGCCGTGTGCAGGCTCCTCATTGCGGTGGCTTCTGTCCTTACGGAGCACGGGCTCTAGGCGCACGGGTTTCAGTAGTTGTGGCACGAGGGCTCAATAGCTGTGGCTCACGAGCTTAGTTGCTCTGCGGCATGCAGGATCTTCCACGACCAGCGCTTGAACCCGTGTGTCCTGCAATTGGCAGGTGGATTCTTAACCACTGTGCCACGAGGAAAGCCCCATTTAAACCATTTGTAAATATATAGTTCTGTGGCCTTAAGTACATTCACATTGTTGTAAAAATATCCTCACGGTCCATCTCCAGAACTTTATTTTCCGCATGTGAAACCGTAGCCATTAAACACTAACTCCCCTCAACCCCTGGCAACCTTATTCTACTTTGTCTTTGGATTTGACTTATCTGGATACCTCATACTAGTGGAATCATAGAACGTTTGTCCTTTTTGTGTCTGGCTGGTTTCACTTAGCATAATGACTGCAGGGTTCATCCACATTGTAGCATGTGTGAGAATTACCTTAGTTTTAAAGGTTGAATCGTATTCCATTGCATATATACTACGCTGTACTTATCCATTCATCTGTTGAAGGATGAGTTGTGCTGCTTCCACCTTTTGGCTATTGCGAATAATGTTGCTATGAATATGGGGTACAGATATCTGTTGCAGTCCTTGCTTTCTAATATTCTGGGTGTACACCCTGGAGTGGAATCAAGGGATCATACATTTTCCATGTTTTTGAGGAGCCACCATACAGTTTTCCACAGCGGCTGTATAATTTTACTTTATTCCTTTATATGACAGAATAATGCAGCTTATGGATCTACCTTACTTTGCTTATCCGTTTACCTGCTGATGGACATTTAAATCTTTCCTACCCTGGGCTATTGTGAACAGTGCTGCTATGAATCACTGGTGTACAAGTTTTTGTTTGAATGCCTGTTTTCCATTTTTTTGGTATATATCTAGGAGTGGAGTTGTTGAACCACATGGTAATTATATTTTATATTTTTGAGTAAATGCTAAAGGTTTGTACACGTAGACTGCACCATTGTACATCTCCATAAGTAACTTTTAAGGGTTCCAATTTCTCTGCATTGTTGCCAACGTTTGTTATTTTTATTTTCATATTTTAAAATTTATTTTAAAATTTACTTTTATTCTAGTGTGTGTGAAGGGGCATCACACTGTGGCCTTAATTTGCATTTTCATCATGACTCCTGACATTTGACATCTTTTCATGTCCTTGTTGACCATTTGTGTGTCTTGCCTGGAGAGCAGTCCATGCAAGTTATTTGTCTGTTTCAAAAATTGTATTGTTTGTCTTTTTGTTGATGAGTTGGAAAAGTCCTGGGTCCATTCTAGGTAAAGAGTCTTATGAGATATATAATGTGCCAATATTGTCTTCCATCCTGTGGGCTGTCTTTTTACTTTCTGGATAGCCTCTTTTGATGCACAAAGGTTTGTAATTTTGAGGAAATCCAGTTTATCTACTTTTTTCTTTCATTTCTTATGCTTTGCTGTCAAATCTAAGAAACCATTGCTAAATTCATGGTCGGGAAGATTTAATTCCTCGGTTTATTTGAGAGTTCATTCAGTCGTCCCTCGGTGCCCACTAAGCCAGGTTTTCTGCCTGGGGCTGAGTCAGTGTGAGGGTTCAGCGGTCACGGTTTAGGGTTATGGGTCCTCGTCGGAGAGTCATGGTAGAGGGTTGTGGTTAAAGGGTCAGGGATTAGAGTTTAGGGCTCCGTGGCGAGGGTCTAGGGGTCTGGGGCTAGGGTTGTTACGCGGTTACGGTTAGAGGTTAGGGTTCTTAGGGTAAAGGTTAGAGTTAGGTTTAAGCACAATTGGCCCTCATCGCCCTCCCATCTCCTTCTCTGTGAAGCCTCCAGAATGGATAGGACTTGCCCAGGGTCAAACAGGAGTCAGGGAGCTGAGGTGAATAACTGTTTTTCTGGCCTCCGTTCCCCGAGTCCTGGGCTCTGAGAGAAGAATGAAATGTCTATTCTTGTCTAGGACTGTTTCTCATCCAGCTCAACCTCTGTCAAGGATTGGGGAGGGTGTCAGAAGTCATGCATGGTTTCCTTCTGCCCTCCTACCTGGGAAGGGTGATGCTGGCCCTACTCTGCCTGGGCAGCCCCAGGTTCCAGCACAGCCCAGACAGGAGGGCACTCAGTGGACATGTGTGGGACAGGACTGGGTGCAGTGACCTGCCAGCCCCCAGATGCTGCCTTCTTGAGGGCTGGTGGAGCCGTCCTGGCACTGGAGGCATCCTTTGTCCCATCTGAGTGGGAATGAATAGATGATGAAGTCTCAGGCAGGAGAGCCCTCGACCTCTGACTATCCAGGCAGGCATCTGTGGTCCTCTAGCTCAGTCCAGCCTGGGCATTGTCAGGCCCTCACGTACAGCTACGGAGCTGACCGTGATGCCGGGCAATTCAAGAGCTACCTGGGCAGTGTAGACATTCCTTTGAGAAGTTTCAACTACCAGCATGCATGTGGCTGAGAAAAAGGCCTCCCGCTCACGGCCTCATAGGTTGCCAAGACAGGTAGTAATCCTCTAGACATTGGAGTGTGGCCCTGACACAACACCCATACAGCAGACCATGGCCCTGCAATCCTCTGTCCTTGCAGTCCTTAGAAACTTTTGACATGCATATTCATGAAGAATCAAAGATATGGGAGCAACTGGACCTCCCAGTGTGAGGTTTACACTGCCACTGCCATTGTCTTGGAGAGCCATATGCATCCATGTGGGCTCTGGAAAGCCTGCCAATTATGGGTTCCATGGCATGGAATAATTCTCGAGCCTCCCGTTACTTCATTGCACAAGAGTTTCCTTACCACCCTAGCATTTGGTTTCTTCCTCTCGGTAAAGGAGAGAGAAGAAACTGGAAAAGGAGCAGTATTGTTTTCCAGGGATGGGCAATTAATATAGCCAGGGAGATGGCGTAACTCAGGGCTCCCACCTCTCAGGGGCAGGAATGAGGTCTGTGTGTCTTCTGAGGGCACATGGGTTGTTCTGGGCCAGCGTCTGCGATGTGAGGACCTGATGCCCAAGGAAAGAGACTTGAGTTTACCACCACCAATGATCCTGAGTTTTCAGCAAGTGAAAGAACTTCTTGCAGTCTTGGGAGGGACAGTAAGAGCACTGGATGAGTCACTGCAGCCCCTGACCCTAAGGGAACCCCTTTCTTCCTTTTGTGTCAGATTCTGTGCTGTGTAATTTTGGTCACCCAGCTGAGGTAACGTTTGTCAGGTTTTCCCACAGTGAGGTTAATTTTTTCCCATGTCCATCCTGTGTGTCTTATGTAGGAGGCAGTCATAATGCAGAAGCCACACTTGAGGAGAGATGGGTTAGCTTCACATCGTTGATGGACAGCTGAGTGGCTATATACATTGTTTAGAAGCTTTCTGCATAGGAGATTTCTATTTAACACCACTCATCAAAAACTATGTAACTTATTTGTACCAGTTTGGACACGTGAATAATTAGTGTAAAGTTTTGCTTATAATCCAGCACTACATTATTAGACTGCTTAGTTAATTCTTGCTTTGGCTGTTGAGAGCTTTTTCCATTTGCTCTTGTTTTCATTTTACATAATCTTTCTTTTGTGGGTTTAAAAAATTTTTGTTACTTCTTTACTTTCTGATATTTTAAGATTATCCTGTTTCATATATTTACTGTCTCAGTCCTACCATCAGCCCTTTCTTCACAGAGCCCTTGTTCCTTTTATTAGAGAGTGGTATTAAAAACTTACATGTGGGAGCTAAATATGCTCAGCCGACAGTACATCTTAATATATGCATGTATCCCAGCCTATGCGTATACACATAATTCTAAAGATTTCCATGTGGAACTATGTGTAGGCTAAAGAGAGTTTGTACTGATATCTCCAAGCGGATCTGTTGGGACATGGATATTGTAACCTTCTCCCTTTGTTTGACTGTAACATCCAACTCCAGTGGTAAGAAACCTGGCTTCCACCATTTGTCATTTATGAAATTCAGTGCTTGTTCCATTTGATGACTGATATCGTAGTTTCAGTACTGTTAGCTGCTACCCCTCATGGGAAAGAACATAGAGTCCACTGTGTATGTATGGCACATTTTGTCTTTGGCCTACAGATTCTGTACATTTCCAAAGTTAACTTAGGTCAGCCCATTTGTCCCACTACCACCTGTGAATTTTTTCATATATTTCTGAATCAGTTAGATTCTTTGTTACATTCTGTATCCCAGTCTTTGACACTCGCATATCCTAAGTGGCTAAGTTTGAATAGATTGTAAATTACTTGTTGGGTTGTAAAAATCTGTGGGTATAGCCAAATGCAGTGACAGGTATTCACCACTGAAGTATCATATGGAGTATTTCAACCACACATTCCATAAACTGTTTACCATGTCAGTTTTGCCTTTTCTAGAATGTCATATAAATGAGGTCATACACTGTAGCACTTCAGACCGGATCCTTTCACTTAGCAATGTAAGTGTTAGATGCACGTATTATTTTTTTTTTTTGGCACCGGTTGATGATCCATTCCTTTATATCTCTGAATACTGTTGCACTGCATGTATATGAGGAAAAATAATTTTCCCTCTACACTTCTATGTTCTTTATTGAGATCCCCCTTGTAATTGAAAAGAGACGAACTGGAGAAAACAATCAGAAGTTTAATATATACCATGCGTACCTCCTGTATACTTGAAAGATACCCAGGAAAACTGAGTCACTCCCTGAAATGGCCCAAGCCGTTACCTTAAATACTTCTGCTGAGAACAAAAAAAAGATGTTAGGTTACTGGAGGCAGCCATTTAAGGGATGTTATTAGGCAAAGCCCAGTAAACAAGGGTAAGGTTGTTACACAGATTTACATCCAGGCCTATTTCATTGACAAGCTTTTTTTTTAACATTTATTTATTTGGCTGCACCGGGTCTTAGTTGCGGCCTGTGGAATCTTTAGTTGCGGCATGCGGGCTCTTAATGGCAGCACATGGGATCTAGTTCCCTGACCAGGGATTGAACCCTGGTCCCATGCATTGGGAACATGGGGTCTTAACCACTGGACCAGCAGGGAAGTCCCAACAAGCTTTTCTTGATATTTAGTCATCATTCAATTCCTGGTCCAGAGAGGGACATACCCTTACAAATGGAGATATCCTTAATAAATGTAAATTTACCTCCTAAAAGGGCATTTTCTACTTGGTTTTGAAAGATTCTCCTGGGTCTGCTGTTTCTTAAATTAATCAGTCCAAAATAATCCTTTTGTCAAATGGGCATATTTTGGGGTGGTGTCTTCTGCTCCCCTTGGCATGTATCTGCCCTAATTTGCTTATGAATTCATCTGCAGAAGGACATACTGATATCTTTAAGTTTTTAACCATTATGCATAGAGCTGCTGTGCATTACTTGATGCTAGTTTTGGTTTGAATACAGTTTTTCAAAGCAGTTGTCTAAATACAAGAGGTACACTTCTTGGATCCTAAGGTGAGACTTTTTGATTTGGAAAAATCTGTCAAACTGTCTTTCAAAGTTGGTTGTACGTGCATTCCACCAGCACCTTGAGTTTATTCTTGTATGCTTATTTACTGCCTGTTTATCTTCTTGGGCCAGGTGTGTGTTTCAATCTTTACCAGATTTTAATGGCGTTGTTGGCATAATTTGAGTACAAAACCTTTATCAGATATGTATTTTGGAAATAGTTTCTTGCAGTTTGTGGTTTGTCTTCCGGTTTTCTGAATAAGGTCACCAGACCCAAAGTCATGTAGATTATCTTTTTTTTCCTAGGATTTTTATAGTTTGGTAATTTAAATTTGTCTGTGGGCATTTTGAATGAATTTTGGTTTAAGTCGTAAAGTTTGTGTCTACATTCATTTCATTACATATGGTTTGTAATTAATTGCCCCTTAACCATCTTTTGAGAAGATACAGTGAGACACTTGGCTCCATTTCAGTTTGGATTTCCAAACTTAGCATATACAGCAGAACTGCCTCCCAGACGAGGCCTCTGGGTTTGTGAGTGCGGCACTCCCGGCACTTTTCTCACATCCCACAGGGGGCGCCGAACCCACCTGTGTGACCCTGCGGGCACAGGTGCACCCTGCCCACAGACTTTGCTCTGTGACAAGCAGACAGGAGCTTTGTCTCCTGTCAGGGCCTAGGTTTCTGGACCATGAGGCATTGTCCACACTGACAGAAGCTGGGTTTTCTCAGGAACCACTGGTGAGGAGACTCCACAAGAGGAAAAAATGAGCAAGTGTGGAGAATCTTCCTGTGCAGCTGACTGCTGGGTGGGTGGGGTGCATCTTCAGGGGACTCAGGAGAGGAAGGGTTTAATGTGGACTACTGTGCACTTTTAGTTAGTTTTATGTGCAGTGTAGATGGTGACCAGTGTCGTTCTTTGGAGACTGGTGTGTAGTTTTCCTGGCACTGTCTGTTGATGGCTTTAGGTAGAGTAAAGATGTTTTTTTTGCATCTTTATTGGAGTATAATTGCTTTACAATGGTGTTTTAGATTCTGCTTTATAACAAGGTGAATCAGTTATACATATGTTCCCATATCTCTTCCCTCTTGCGTCTCCCTCCCTCCCACCCTCCCTATCCCACCCCTCTAGGTGGTCACAAAGCACCGAGCTGATCTCCCTGTGCTATGCGGCTGCTTCCCACTAGCTATCTATTTTACGCTTGGTAGTGTATATATGTCCATGCCACTCTCTCACTTTGTCACAGCTTACCCTTCCCCCTCCCCATATCCTCAAGTCCATTCTCTAGTAGGTCTGTGTCTTTATTCCTGTCTTACCCCTAGGTTCTTCATGACATTTTTTTTTCTTAAGTTCCATATATATGTGTCAGCATACGGTATTTGTCTTTGTACTTCTGACTTACTTCACTCTGTATGACAGACTCTAGGTCCATCCACCTCATGACAAATCGCTCAGTTTTATTTCTTTTTATGGCTGAGTAATTTTCCATTGTGTATATGTGCCACATCTTCTTTATCCATACATCCGATGATGGACACTTAGGTTGTTTCCGTCTCCTGGTTATTGTAAATAGAGCTGCAGTGAGCATTTTGGTACATGACTCTTTTTGAATTATGGTTTTCTCAGGGTATATGCCCAGTAGTGGGATTGCTGGGTCATATGGTAGTTCTATTTGTAGTTTTTTAAGGAACCTCTATACTGTTCTCCATAGTGGCTGTACCAATTCACATTCCCACCAGCAGTGCACGAGTGTTCCCTTTTCTCCACACCCTCTCCAGCATTTATTGTTTCTAGATTTTTTTGGTGATGGCCATTCTGACTGGTATGAGATGGTACCTCATTGTAGTTTTGATTTGCATGTCTCTAATGATTAATGATGTTGTGCATTCTTTCATGTGTTTGTTGGCAGTCTGTATATCTTCTTTGGAGTAATGTGTATTTAGGTCTTCTGCCCAATTTTGGATTGGGTTGTTTGTTTTTTTTGTTATTGAGCTGCATGTGCTGCTGGTAAATTTTGGAGATTAATCCTTGGTCAGTTGCTTCATTTGCAAATATTTTCTCCCATTCTGAGGGTTGTCTTTTGGTCTTGTTTACGGTTTTCTTTGCTGTGCAAAAGCTTTGCAGTTTCATTAGGTCCCATTCATTTATTTTTGTTTTTATTTCCATTTCTCTAGGAGGTGGGTCAAAAAGGACCTTGCTGTGATTTATGTCATAGAGTGTCCTGCCTATGTTTTCCTCTAAGAGTTTGATAGTTTCTGGCCTTACATTTAGGTCTTTCATCCATTTTGAGCTTATTTTTGTGTATGGTGTTAGGGAGTGATCTAATCTCATACTTTTACCTGTACCTGTCCACTTTTCCCAACACCATTTATTGTCCTTTCTCCACTGTATATTTCTGCCTCCTTTATCAAAGACAAGGTGACCATATGTGCGTGGGTTTATCTCTGTGCTTTCTATCCTGTTCCATTTATCTATCTTTCTGTTTTTTTGCCAGTACCATACTGTCCTGATTACTGTAACTTTGTAGTATTGTCTGAAGTAAGGGAGCCTGATTCCTCCAGCTCCGTTTTTCATTCTCAAGATTGCTTTGGCTTTTCGGGGTCTTTTGTGTTTCAATACAAATTGTGAAATTTTTTGTTCTAGTTCTCTGAAAAACGCCAGTGGTAGTTTGATAGGGATTGCATTGTATATGTAGATTGCTTTGGGTAGTAGAGTCATTTTCACAATGTTGATTTTTCCAACCGGAGAACATGGTATATCTCTCCATCTATTTTTATCATTTTTAATTTCTTTCATCAGTGTCTTATAATTTTCTGCATACAGGTCTTTTGTCTCCTTAGGTAGGTTTATTCCTAGATATTTTATTCTTTTTGTTGCAATAGTAAATGGGAGTTTTTTCTTGATTTCACTTTCAGATTTTTCAACATTAGTGTATAGGAATGCCAGAGATTTCTGTGCATTAATTTTGTATCCTGCAACTTTACCAAATTCATTGATTAGCTCTAGTAGTTTTCTGGTAGAGTCTTTAGGATTCTCTATGTATAGTATCATGTCATCTGCAAACAGTGACAGCTTTACTTCTTTTCCGATTTGGATTCCTTTTATTTCCTTTTCTTCTCTGATTGCAGTGGCTAAAACTTCCAAAACTATGTTGAATAAGAGTGGTGAGAGTGGGCAACCTTATCTTTTTCCTGACCTTAGTGGAAATGCTTTCAGTTTTTCCCCATTGAGGATGATGTTGGCTGTGGGTTTGTCATATATGGCCTTTATTATGTTGAGGAAAGTTCCCTCTGTGCCTACTTTCTGCAGGGTTTTTATCATAAATTGGTGTTGAATTTTGTCAAAAGCTTTCTCTGCATCTATTGAGATGATGATATGGTTTTTTTCCTTCAATTTGTTAATATGGTTTATCACATTGATTGATTTGCGTATACTGAAGAATCCTTGCATTCTTGGAATAAATCCCACTTGATCATGGTGTATGATCCTTTTAATGTGCTGTTGGATTCTGTTTGCTAGTATTTTTTTGAGGATTTTTGCATCTATGTTCATCAGTGATATTGGCCTGTAGTTTTCTTTCTTTGTGACATCCTCGTCTGGTTTTGGTATCAAGGTGATGTTGGCCTCGTAGAATGAATTTGGGAGTGTTCCTCCCTCTGCTATATTTTGGAAGAGTTTGAGAAGAGTAGGTGTTAGCTGGTCTCTAAATCTTTGATAGAATTCGCCTGTGAAGCCATCTGTTCCTGGGCTTTTGTTTGTTGGAAGATATTTTTAAATTATTTATTTATTTTTGGCTGCATTGGGTCTTCGTTTCTGTGCTAGTGCTTTCTCTAGTTGTGGCAGGCAGGGGCCACTGTTCATGGCGGCACTTGGACCTCTCATTATTGTGGCCTCTCTTGTTGTGGAGCACAGGCTCCAGACGTGCAGGCTCAGTAGTTTTGGCTCACGGGCCTAGGTGCTCCACTGCATGTGGTATCTTCCGGGACCAGGGCTCGAACCCGTGTCCCCTGCATTAGCAGGAAGATTCTCAACCTCTGTGCCACCAGGGAAGCCCTGTTGGAAGATTTTTAATCACCGTTTCAATTTCAGTGCTTGTGATTGGCCTGTTCATACTCTCTATTTCTTCCTGGTCCAGTCTTGACAGGTTGTGCATTTCTAAGAATTTGTTCATTTCTTCCAGGTTGTCCAGTTTATTGATATACAGTTGCTTGTAGTAATCTCTCATGATCCTTTGTGTTTCTGCAGTGTCAGTTGTTACTTCGCCTTTTTCATTTCTAATTCTGTTGATTTGAGTCTTCTCCCTTTTATTCTTGATGAATCTGGCTAATGGTTTATCAATTTTGTTTATCTTCTCAAAGAATCAGCTTTTAGTTTTATTGATCTTTGCTATCGTCTCCTTCATTTATTTTTAATTTATTTTTGATCTGATATTTATGATTTTTTTCCTTCTGCTAACTTTGGTTTTTTTTTTGTTCTTTCTCTCATTGCTTTAGGTGCAAGGTTAGGTTGTTTATTTGAGATGTTTCCTGTTTCTTACGGTAGGATTGTATTGCTATAAACTTCCCTCTTAGAACTGATTTTGCTGCATCCCATAGCTTTTGGGTCGTCATGTCTCCATTGTCATTTTTTTGTAGGTATTTTTTATTTCCTCTTTGATTTCTTCAGCAATCACTTGTTTTTTAAGTCGTGTATTGTTTAGCCTCCATGTGTTTGTATTTTTTACAGATCTTTTCCTGTAATTGATATCTAGTCTCATAGCGTTATGCTCGGACAACTTGATACAATTTCAATTTTGTTAAATTTACCAAGGCTAGGTTTGTGACCCAAAATATGATCTATCCTGGAGAATGTTCCATGAGCACTTGAGAAAAATGTGTATTCTGTTGTTTTTGGATAGAATGTCCTATAAATATCAATTAAGTCCATTTTGTTTAATATATCATTTAAAGCTTGTGTTTCCTTATTTATTTTCATTTTGAATGATCCGTCCATTGGTGAAAGTGGGGGGTTAAAGTCCCCTACTATGATTGTGTTACTGTCGATTTCCCTTTTTATAGCTGTTAGTATTTGACTTATGTAGTGAGGTGCTCCTATGTTGGGTGCATAAGTATTTACTATTGTTATATCTTCTTCTCGGATCAATCCCTTGATCATTATGTAGTGTCCTTCTTTGTCTCTTGTAATAGTCTTTATCTTAAAGTCTATTTTGTCTTATATGAGAATTGCTACTCCAGCTTTCTTTTGATTTCCATTTGCATGCAATATCTTTTTCTATCCCCTCACTTTCAGTCGGTATCTGTCCCTAGGTCTGATGTGGGTTTCTTGTAGGCAACATATATATGGGTATTGTCTTTGTATCCATTCAGCCAGTCTGTGTCTTTTAGTGGGAGCATTTAATCCATTTACATTTAAGGTAATTATCGATGTGTATGTTCCTATTCCCATTCTCTTAATTGTATTGTGTTTGTTATTGTACGTCTTTTCCTTCTCTTGTGTTTCTTGCCTAGAGAAGTTCCTTTAACATTTGTTGTAAAGCTGGTTTGGTGGTGCTGAACTCTCTCAGCTTTTGCTTGTCTGTAAAGGTTTTAATATCTCCATCAAATCTGAATGAGATCCTTGCTGGGTAGAGTAATCTTTGTTGCAGGTTTCTCTGCTTCATCATTTTAAATACATCCTGCCACTCCCTTCTGGCTTGCAGAGTTTCTACTGAAAGATCAGCTGTTAACCTTATGGGGATTCCCTTGTGTGTTATTTGTTGTTTTTCCCTTGCTGCTTTTAATATGTTTTCTTTGTATTTAATTTTTGGTAGTTTGATTAATATGTGTCTTGGCATGGTTCTCCTTGGATTTATCCTGTATGAGACTCTCTGTGCTTCCCAGACTTGATTAACTTATTTCCTTTCCCGTATTAGGGAAGCTTTCAACTATAATTTCTTCAAATATTTTCCCAGTCCCTTTCTTTTTCTCTTATTCCTCTGGGACCCCCATGATTCGAATGTTGGTGCATTTAGTGTTGTCCCAGAGGTCTCTGAGACTGTCCTCAGTTCTTTTTATTCTTTTTCTTTATACTGTTCTGAAGTAGTTATTTCCACTATTTTATCTTCCAGGTCACTTATCTGTTCTTCTGCCTCAGTTATTTTGCTATTGATCCCTTCTAGGGTATTTTTAATTTCATTTATTGTGTTGTTCATCATTGCCTGTTTCCTCTTTAGCTCTTCTAGGTCCTTGTTCAATGTTTCTTGCATTTTCTCTATTCTATTTCCAAGAGTTTGGATCATCTTTACTATCATTATTCTGAATTCCTTTTCAGGTAGACTGCCTATTTCCTCTTCATTTGTTAGGTCTGGTGGGTTTTTACCTTGCTCCTTCATCTGCTGTGTGTTTTTATGTCTTCTCATTTTGCTTATCTTACTGTGTTTGGGGTCTCCTTTTTGCACGCTGCAGGTTCATAGTTCCCGTTGTTTTTGGTGTCTGTCCCCAGTGGCTAAGGTTGGTTCAGTGGGTTGTGTAGGTTTCCTTGTGGAGGGGACTAGTACCTGTGTTCTGGTGGATGAGGCTGGATCTTGTCTTTCTAGTGGGCAGGTCCACATCTGGTGGTGTGTTTTGGGATGTCTGTAGCCTTATTATGATTTTATGCAGCCTCTCTTCTAATGGACGGGGCTGTGTTCCTGTCTTGCTAGTTGTTTGGCCTAGGGTGTCCAGCACTGTAGCTTGCTCGTCGTTGAGTGAAGCTGGGTGTTGGTGTTGAGATGGAGATCTCTGGGAGATTTTCACCGTTTGATATTATGTGGGGCTGGGAGGTCTCTTGTGGACCAGTGTTCTGAAGTTGGCTCTCCCATCTCAGAGGCACAGCAGTGTTTGTTGGCTGGAGCACCAAGAGCCTTTCATGCATATGACTCAGAATGAAAGGGAGAAAAGAAGAAAGAAAGATAGAAAGAAAGAAAGGAAGGAAGGAAGGAAGGAAGGAAGAGAAAGAAAGAAGATAAAATAAAGCAAGATAAAGTAAAGTTATTAAAATAAAAATTAGAAATGATTATGAAGAAAATTTTTAAATAAACAAGAAAAATAACGGACGGAGAGAACTGTAGGAGAAATGGTGAAAGCAAAGCTACACAGACAAAATCTCACACAGAGGCATATACATACACACTCACAAAAAGAGGAAAAGGGGAAAAAATAATAAATCTTGCTCTCAAAGTCCACCCCCTGAATTTGGGATATTCGTTGTCTATTCAGGTATTCCACAGATAAAGGGTACATCATGTTGATTGTGCGGATTTAATCCGCTGCCCCTGAGGCTGCTGGGAGAAATTTCCCTTTCTCTTCTTTGTTCGCACAGCTGCCAGTGTTCATGTTTGGATTTGGCCCCGCCCCTGCATGTAGGTCGCCTGAGGGCGTTTGTCCTTTGCTCAGACAGGACGTGGTTAAAGGAGCAGCTGATTAGGGGGCTATGGCTAACTCAGGTAGGGGAGATGGAGGGGTATGGGGTGCAGGGCGAGCCTGTGGCAGCAGAGGCCAGCGTGACGTTGCACCAGCCTGAGGCATGCCGTGCGTTCTCCTGGGGATGTTGTCCCTGGATCACGGGACCCTGGCAATGGCGGGCTGCACAGGCTCCCCGGAAGGGGGGTGTGGATAGTGACCTGTGCTTGCACACAGGCCTCTTTGTGGCGGCAGCAGCAGCCTTAGCATCTCATGCCTGTCTCTGTGGTCTGTGCTTTCAGCCGCAGCTCATGCCCGTCTCTGGAGCTCCTTTAAGCAGCGCTCTTCATCTCCTCTCCTTGCGTACCAGGAAACAAAGAGGGAAGAAAAAGTCTCTTGCCTCTTCGGCAGGTCCAGACTTTTTCCCAGACTCCCTCTTGGCTAGCCGTGATGCACTAACCCCCTGCAGGCTGTGTTCACGCTGCCAGTCCTCTCCGTGTGCTCTGACCAAAGCCGGAGCCTCAGCTCCCAGCCCCACCCACCCCGGTGGGTGAGCAGACAAGCCTCTTGGGCTGGTGAGTGCCAGTCGGCACCGATCCTCTGTGCGGTAATCTCTCCACTTTGCCCTTCACACCCCTGTTGCTGTGCTCTCTTCTGCGGCTCCGAAGCTTGCCCCCTCCGCCACCCACAGTCTCCTCCTGTGAAGGGACTCCTAGTGTGTGGAAACCTTTCCTCCTTCACAGCTCCCTCCCACTGGTGCACGTCCCATCCCTATTCTTTTGTCTCTGTTTTTTCTTTATCCCTACCCAGATACGTGGGGAGTTTCTTGCCTTTTGGGAGGTCTGAGGTCTTCTGCCAGCGTTCAGTGGGTGTTTTATAGGAGCAGTTCCACGTGTAGAATGATTTCTGATGTATCTGTGGAGAAGAAGGTGATCTCCGCATCTTACTCTTCCGCCAATTTCCTCAGCTCTGTCTTTTCACTCTTGATAGTGTCCTTTGATTCACAAATGCTTTTAACTTTTATGAATCTTTATTTATATTTTCCTCTGTGCTTGTCCTTTTGTGATACAGCTAAGATACCAATGCCTAAATTCTTCCACAAATTTTATAGTTTTAGTTCTTATTTTAGGACTTTAACTAACTTAAAATTAATTTTTGTAAATGGTGTAAGGAAGGAGTTGAATTCAACCTTTGCATGGGAATATCCAGTTGTCCCAACAGCATTTGCTAGAAAGACTGTTGTTTCCCCCGTGAATTTTGTAATCCTGTCAAGTTCTGTATTAATTGACTATAAACTCGAGGATTTATTTCTGGATTCTCAATTCTATTGCATTGATATTTATGTCTATTTTTATGCCAGTACCACACTATCTTCAGAATTGTATGTTTACAGTTTAAGTTTTGAAATTGAGAAGTGTGAGTCCTTCAGCTTTGGTTTTCTCTTTCAAGATTTGGTTGTTCTGGGTCCTTTGCATTTCTGTGTGAAATTTTGTATTGGCTTTTTAAATTTGAAATATATTTGTCATACAACACTGTATAAATTTAAGATGTACAACATGTTGATTTTGATACATTTGTATGTTGTAATATGATTGCCATAGCAGTGATAGTTAGCACCTCTATCATGTGACATAATTATCATTTCTTTTTTGTGACCAGAATAATTAGGAAGTAGCCTTTTACAGAGTGAAAAGTCTATAATACAATATTTTTGCCTATATTTACTATACTGTGTACTAGGTCTCTAGGGCTTATTTACTACTAGCTCAAAATTTGTATCCTTATACAACATCTCTTCTATTCCCCCATTCAACAGCCCCTGGTAACCACCCTTTTCCTCTGTTTTTACAAGTTGGCTTTTTCAGATTCCACACGTAAGTGATACTATACAGTATTTGTCTTTGATACTATACAGTATTTGTCTTTCTTTGTCCGACTTATCTCACTTAGCATAATGTTCCCAAGGCTCGTCCATGGAGCAAATGGCAAGATTTCCTTCTTCCTCATGGCTGAATAATATTTTTGTATGTATAAACACCACATCTTCTTTATCCATTTATCCCTTGATGGGCACCTAGATTGTTTCCATATCTTCTCTATTGTGAATACTGCTGCCATAAACATGGGACTGCATACATCTCTTTGATATCCTGTTTTCATTTCCTATGGGTATACACCCCGAGGTAGAATTGCTTTATCTATGATAGTTCTATTTTAAATTTTTTGAGGAACCACCATATTATTTTACATAGTAGCTGAAGCAATTTACCTTCCCACCAACAGTGTACAAGTGTTCCCTTTCCTACGCATTCTCACCAACACTTGTTATCTCTTGTCTTCTGGATGATAGCCAAGCTAACAGGCGTGAGGTGATATCTCATTGTGGTTTTGATTTGCATTTCCCTGATGATTAGTGATGTTGAGTACATTTTAACGTACTTTGGCCACTTGGTTGTCTTCTTTGGAAAAATAGCTATTTAGTTCCTCTGTCCATTTTTTAGTTGGGTCTTCTGTTGTTGTTGTTATTGAGTTGTATGAGTTGTTTTTTTTTTTTTGGCTCCATTGGATCTTCATTGCTGTGCACGGGCTTTCTCTAGTTGCAGCAAGTGGGGGCTGCTTTTCCTTGTGGTGCATGGGCTTCTCATTGTGGTGGCTTCTCTTGTTGCAGAGCGTAGGCTCTAGGGTGCATGGACTTCAGTAGTTGTGGCTTGTGGGCTCTAGAGCACAGTCTTGGTAATTGTGGTTCACACACTTAGTTGCTTTGTGGCATGTGAGATCTTCCCAGACTGGGGACGGAACCTGTGTCCCCTGCATTGGCAGGCAGATTCTCAACCACTGCACCACCAGGGAAGTCCTGTATGAGTTCTTTATATACTTGAGATATTTACCCCTAATCTGATATGTGGTTTGCAAATATTTTCTCCAATTCTATAGGTTGTCTTTCCATTTAAATTGTTTGCTTGTTTGTTTTGCTGTGCAGAAGCTTTTGAGTTTAATGTAGTCCTACTGGTTGATTTTCGGGTTTTGATATCATATCTAAGAAATCATTGCTGGGCTTCCCTGGTGGCACAGTGGTTAAGAATCTGCCTGCCAATGCAGGGGACACGGGTTCATGCCCTGGTCTGGGAAGATCCCACATGCTGTGGAGCAACTAAGCCCGTGAGACACAACTACTGAGTCTGCACGTCTGGAGCCTGTGCTCCACAACGGGAGAGGCCGTGACAGTGAGAGGCCTGTGCACCGCAATGAAGAGTGGCCCCTGCTCGCCGCAACTGGAGAAAGCCCTCACACAGCAACGAAGACCCAACACAGCCAAAAATAAATAAAGAAAGAAATTTTTAAACAAAAAAAAAGAAAGAAAAAAAAGAAATCATTGCCAAGAACAAGGTCAAGGAGCTTCTTACCTACATTTTTTTTAGGAGTTTTACAGTATCAGGTCTCATATTTAAGTCTTTGATCCATTTCTACTTTGTGAGGGTGGTGTAAGATTGGGGTCGTCTTTCAATTTTCTCATGTATTTATCCAGTTTTCCCAACACCATTTGTTGAAGAGACTATCATCTCCCCATTGGATATTTTCACTTCCTTGTTGGATATTAGTTTACTGTATATGTGGTGATTTAATTCTGGGCTCTCAATTCTGGTCCATTGGTCTATATGCCTATTTTCATACCAGTAAGATAGAGTTTTGGTTACTAAAACTTTGTACTATAGTTTTATATCAGGAAGTATGATGCCTCTGGCTTTGTTTCTTTCCCTCAAGTTTGTTTTTGCTATTTGTTGTAATTTGTGGTTCCATATAAATGAAAATTTTTTTTTTACTGTTTCTGTGAAGAATGACAATGGAATTTTGTTAAGGATTGTGTTAAATCTGTAGGTGGCTTTGGGTGGCATGGGCAATTTAACAATATTAATTATTTCAACCCATCAACAGGAAATATCTTTCTATTTGTTTCTTCTTCAATTTCTTTCAACAAAATCTTGTAATTTTCATTGTACACATCATTCACTACCTTGGTTAAATTTATATTTATGTATCTTATTGTTTTTTATGCTATTATGAAAGGGGTAGTTTTAAAATTTCTTTTTTAGATGTTTCATTATTAGTATATAGAAATGCAACTGATTTCTGAGTATGGATTTTATATCCTGCAAATTTACTGAAATCATTGAATAGCTCCAGTAGATTTCTGGTTGTGTATTTGGGTTTTCTACTTCTTCCTTTCCAATTGGGATGCATTTTACTGCTTTGTCTTACCCAATTGCTCTGGCTTGTACTTCCAGGGTTATACTGAATAAAAATAGTGAGAGTGGGCATCCTTGTCTTGTTCCTGATCTTAGAGGAAAACCTTTCAATTTTTTTTTACCAATCGAGTATAATATTAGCTGTGAGTTTGTGCTATATGACCTTTACTGTGTTGAAGTATGTTCCTTCTATACCCAAACTGTTGAGGAATTTTATCATGAAAGAATGTTGTATTTTGTCAGCTGGTTTTCTACATCAAATGAGATGATCATGTGGTTTTTATCTTTCATGCTATTAGTGTGATGAGTTACACTTATTGATTTGTGTATGTTGAACTATCATAGCAGCACAAGGGTAAATCCCAGTTGTTCATGGTGTATAATTCTTTTAACATGTTCTTGAATTTAGTTTGCATATATATATATATATATTTTTTAACATCCTTATTGGAGTATAATTGCTTTACAATGGAGTGTTAGTTTCTGCTTTATAACAATGTGAATCAGTTATACATATACGTATGTTCCCATATCTCTTCCCTCTTGCCTCTCCCTCCCTCCCACCCTCCCTATCCCACCCCTCTAGGTGGTCACAAACCACATAGCTCATCTCCCTGTGCTATGCGGCTGCTTCCCACTAGCTATCTATTTTACGTTTGGTAGTGTATATATGTCCATGCCACTCTCTCACTTTGTCACAGCTTACCCTTCCCCCTCCCCATATCCTCAAGTCCATTCTCTAGTAGGTCTGCATCTTTATTCCTGTCTTACCCCTAGGTTCTTCAAGACCCTTTTTTTTTCTTAGATTCCATATATATGTGTTAGCATACGGTATTTGTTTTTCTCTTTCTAACTTACTTCACTCTGTATGACAGACCCTAGGCCCATCCACTACAAATAACTCAATTTTGTTTCTTTTTATGGTTGAGTAATATTCCATTGTATATTCCACATCTTCGTCATCCATTCATCTGTCTATGGACACTTAGGTTGCTTCCGTGTGCTGACTATTGTAAACAAAGCTGCAATGAACATTGCGGTTCATGACTCTTTTTGAATTATGGTTTTCTCAGGGTAGGTGCCCAGTAGTTGGATTGCTGGATCGTATGGTAGTTCTGGATCGTATGGTAGTTCTCTTTTTAGGTTTTTAAGGAACGTCCTACTGTTTTCCATAGTGTCTGTATCAATTTACATTCTCACCAACAGTAGAAGAGGGTTCCCTTTTCTCCATACCCTCTCCAGCATTTATTGTTTCTAGATTTTTTGATGATGGCCTTTCTGACTGGTGTGAGGTGATGCCTCAATGAAGTTTTGATTTGCATTTCTCTACTGATTAGTGATGTTGAGCATCCTTTCATGTGTTTGTTGGTAATCTGTTTATCTTCTCTGGAGAAATGTCTATTTACGTCTTCTGCCCATTTTTTGGATTGGGTTGTTTGTTTTTTTGATATTGAGCTGCATGAGCTGCTTGTAAATTTTGGAGATTAATCCTTTGTCAGTTGCTACATTGGCAAATATTCTCTCCCATTCTGAGGGTTGTCTTTTCATCTTGTTTATGGTTTCCTTTGCTGTGCAAAAGCTTTTCAGTTTCATTAGGTCCCATTTGTTTATTTTTGTTTTTATTTTGGTTACTCTAGGAGTTGGGTCAAAAAGGATCTTGCTCTGATTTATGTCATAGAGTGTTCTGCCTATGTTTTCTTCTAAGAGTTTTATAGTGTCTGGCCTTACATTTAGGTCTTTAATACATTTGGAGTTTATTTTTGTGTATGGTGTTAGGGAATGTTCTAATTTCATTCTTTTACATGTAGCAGTCCAGTTTTCCCAGCACCACTTATCGAAGAGGTTGTCTTTTCTCCATTGTATATTCTTGCCTCCTTTATCAAAAACAAGGTGACCGTATTGTGTGGGTTTATCTCTGGGCTTTCTATCCTTTTCCATTGATCTCTATTTCTGTTTTTGTGCCAGAACAATACTGTCTTGATTACTTTAGCTTTGTAGTATAGTCTGAAGTCAGGGAGCCTGATTCCTCCAGCTCTGTTTTTCTTTCTCAAGATTGCTTTAGCTATTCAGGGTCTTTTGTGTTCCATACAAATTGTGAAATTTTTTGTTCTAGTTCTGTGAAAAATGCCATTGGTAGTTTGATAAGGAGTTCATTGAATCTGTAGATTGCTTTGGGTAGTATAGTCATTTTCACAATGTTGATTCTTCCAATCCCAGAGCATGGTATATCTCTCCGTTTGTTGGTATCATCTTTAATTTCTTTCACCAGTGTCTTAAGGTTTTCTGCATACAGGTCTTTTGTCTCCTTAAGCAGGTTTATTCCTAGAAATTTTATTCTTCTGGTTGCAATGGTAAATGCGAGTGTTTCTTTAATTTCTCTTTCATATTTTTCATCATTAGTGTATAGGATTGCAAGAGATTTCTGTGCATTAATTTTGTATCTTGCTACTTTACCAAATTCATTGATTAGCTCTAGTAGTTGTCTGGTAGAGTCTTTAGGATTCTCTATGTATAGTATCATGTCATCTGCAAACAGTGACAGATTTATTTCTTCTTTTCCAATTTGGATTCCTTTTATTTCTTTTTTTTCTCTCATTGCTGTGGCTAAAACATCCAAAGCTATGTTGAATAATAGTGGTGAGAGTGGACAACCCCGTCTTGCTGCTGATCTTAGCGGAAATGGTTTCAGTATTTCACCATTGAGAACAATGTTGGCAGTGGGTTTGACATATATGGTCTTTATTATGTTAAGGTAAGTTCCCTCTATGCCTAGTTTCTGAAGGGTTTTTATCATAAATAGGTGTTGAATTTTGTCGAAAGCTTTTTCTGCATCTATTGAGATGATCATATGGTGTTTTCCTCAATTTGTTAATATGGTGTATGACGTTGATTGATTTCCGTATATTGAAGAATCCTTGCATTCCTGGGATAAACCCCACTTGATCATGGTGTATGATCCTATTAATGTGCTGTTGGATTCTGTTTGCTAGTATTTTGTTGAGGATTTTTGCATCTATATTTATCAGTGATATTGGCCTGTAGTTTTCTTTCTTTGTGACATCGTTGTCTGCTTTTGGTATCAGGGTGATGGTGGCTTTGTAGAATAAGTTTGGGAGTGTTCCTCCGTCTGGTATATTTTGGAAGAGTTTGGGAAGGATAGGTGTTAGCTCTTCTATAAATGTTTGATAGAATTTGCCTGTGAAGCCATCTCATCCTTTGCTTTTGTTTGTTGGAAAATTTTTAATCACAGTCTCAGTTTCAGTGCTTGTGATTGGTCTGTTTATTTTTTCTATTTCGTCCTGGTTCAGTCTCGGTAGGTTGTGATTTTCTACGAATTTGTTCATTTCTTCCAGGTTGTCCATTTTATTGGCATAGTGTTGCTTGTAGTAATCTCTCATGATCCTTTGTATTTCTGCAGTGTCAATTGTTACTTCTCCTATTTCATTTCTAATTCTGTTGATTTGAGTCTTCTCCCTTTTTTTCTTTATGAGTCTAATGGTTTATCAATTTTGTTTATCTTCTCAAACAACCAGCATTTTGTTTTATTGATCTTTGCTATTGTTTTCTTCATTTCTTTTTCATTTTTTTATGATCTCATCTTTATTATTTCTTTCCTTCTGCTAACTTTGGGCTTTTTTGTTCTTGTTTCTCTAATTGCTTTAGGTGTAAGTTTATCTTGTTTATTTGAGATATTTCTTGTTTCTTAAGGTACAATTGTATTGCAATAAACTTCCCTCTTAGAACTGCTCTTGCTACATCTCATAGGTTTTGGATCATCGTTTTTTCATGGTCATTTGTTTCCAGATATTCTTTGATTTCCTCTTTGATTTCTTCTGGGATCTCTTGGTTCTTTATTAGTGTATTGTTTAGCCTCCATGTATTTGTATTTTTTACAGATTTTTTCCTGTAATTGAAATCTAGTCTCATAGCGTGGTCGGAAAAGATACTTGACACGATTTCAATTTTCTTAAACTTACCAAGGCTTGATTTGTGACCCCAGGTATGGTCTATCCTGGAGAATGTTCCATGAGCACTTGGGAAGAAAGTGTATTCTGTTGTTTTTGGATGGAATGTCCTATAAATATCAATTAAGTCCATCTTGTTTAATGTATCATGTAAAGCTTGTGTTTCCTTATTTATTTTCATTTTGGATGATCTGTCCATTGGTGAAAGTGGGGTGTTAAAGTCCCCTACTATTATTGTGTTACTGTCACTTTCCCCTTTTATGGATGTTAATGTTTGCCTTATGTATTGATGTTCTCCTATGTTGGATGCATAAATATTTACGATTGTTATATCTTCTTCTTGGATTGATCCCTTGATCATTATGTAGTGTCCTTATTTGTTTGTTGTAATAATCTTTATTTTAAAGTCTATTTTGTCTGATATGAGAATTGATACTCCAGCTTTCTTTTGATTTCCATTTCCATGGAATATCTTTTTCCATCCCTTCACTTTCAGCCTGTATGTGTCCCTAGATCTGAAGTGGGTCTCTTTTAGACAACATATATATGGGTCTTGTTTTTGTATCCATTCAGCCAGTCTACATCTTTTGGTTAGAGCATTTAATCCATTTACATTTAAGGTAGTTATCGATATGTGTGTTCCTATTACCATTTTCTTAATTGTTTCTGGTTTGTTATTGTAGGTCTTTTCCTTCTCTTTGTTTCCTGCCTAGAGAAGTTCCTTTAGCATTTGTTGTAAAGCTGGTTTGGTGGTGCTGAATTCTCTTAGCTTTTGCTTGTCTGTAAAGGTTTTATTTTCCCTGTAAAATCTGAATGAGATCCTTGCTGGGTACAGTAATCTTCATTGTTGGTTTTTTTCCTTTCATCACTTTAAATATTCCTTGCACTCCCTTCTGGCTTGCATAGCTCCTGCTGAAAGATCAGCTCCTAACCTTATGGGGATTCCCTTGTATGTTATTAGTTTTTTTTCCCTTGCTGCTTTTAATAGTTTTTCTTTGTATTTAATTTTTGATAATGTGATTAATATGGTTTTTGGCATGTTTCTCCTTGGATTTGTCCTTATGGGACTCTCTGTGCTTCCTTGACTTATTTACTCTCCCATATTAGGGAAGTTTTCAACTATAATCTCTTCAAATATTTTCTCAGTCCCTTTCTTTCTCTCTTGTTCTGCTACTCCTATAATTCGAATGTTCTTGTGTTTAATGTTGTCCCACAGGTCTCTGAGACTGTCCTCAATTATTTTCATTCTTTTTTCTGTATTCTGCAGAAATTACTTTTTGAATAATTCTGCAGTAGTTATTTCCACTCGTTTGTATTCCAGGTCACTTATCCATTCTTCTGTGTCAGTTATTCTGCTATTGATTCCTGCTAGAGAATTTTTAATTTCATTTATTGTGTTGTTCATCATTGTTTGTTTGCTCTTTAGTTCTTCTATGTCTTTGTTAAACGTTTCTTGTATTTTCTCTATTCTATTTCCAATATTTTGTATCACCTTTCCTATCATTACTCTGAATTCTTATTCAGGTAGAGTGCCTGTTTCCTCCTCATTTGTTTGGTCTGGTGCGTTTTTACCTTGCTTCTTCATCTGCTGTGTGTTTCTCTGTTTTCTCATTTTGCTTAACTTACTGTGCTTGGGGTCTCCTTTTCGCAGGCTTCAGGTTTGTAGTTCCCATTGTTTTTGGTGTCTGCCCCTAGTGGCTAAGGTTGGTTCAGTGGGTTGTGTAGGTTTCCTGGTGGAGGGGACTACTGCCTGTGTTCTGTTGGATGAGGATGGATCTTGTCTTTCTGGTGGGCAGGTCCACGTCTGATGGTGTATTTTGGGGTGTCTGTCACCTTATATGATTTTAGGCAGCCTCTCTGCTAATGGCTTGGGTTGTGTTCCTGTCTTGCTAGTTGTTTGACATAGCGTGTCCAGCACTGTAGCCTGCTAGTCGTTGAGTGGAGCTGGGTCTTTACGTTGAGATGGAGGTCTCTGGGAGATCTTTTGCCACTTGACATTACGTGTAGCCAGGAGGTCTATGATGGACCAATGACCTGAACTCGGCTCTCCCACCTCAGAGGCCAGCCGGAGCACCAAGACTCTGTCAGTCACATGGCTCAGAAGAAAAGGGAGAAAAAATGGATGCGAGGGAGGGAGGGAGGAAGGAAGGAATAAAATAAAATAAAGTTATTAGAATAAAAAACAATTGAAAAGTAATTTAAAAAATGGACAGACAGAACCCCAGGACAAATGGTAAAACCAAAACTCTACAGACAAAATCACACAAAGAAGCATACACATACACACTCACAAAAGGAGAAAAAGGAAAAAAAGTGCCGTTGCTCCCAAAGTCCACTGCCTCAGTTTTTGGATGATTCGTTGTCTATTCAGGTATTCCACAGATGCAGGGTACGTCAAGTTGATTGTGCAGATTTAATCCACTGCTCCTGCGGCTGCTGAAAGAAATTTTCCTTTCTCTTCTTTGTTCGCCCAGAGCCTGGGGTTCAGCTTTGGATTTGGCCCTGCCTCTGTGTTTAGGTCGCCTGAGGGCGTCTGTTCTTCCCTCAGACCAGTCGGGGTTAAAGGAGCAGCTGATTAGGGGGGCTCTGGCTCATCAGGCCAGTGGGTGGGAGCGGGACAGAATACGGTGTGAGCCTGGAGCAGCAGAAGCTAATAAGACATTGCAATAGCCTGAGGCATGCTGTGTGTTCTCCTGGGGATGTTGTCCCTGTTTCACAGGACCCTGACAGTGGCAGGCTGCACAGGCTCCCAGGAGGGGAGATGTGGATAGTGACCTGTGCTTGCACAGAGGCTTCTTGGTGGCTGCAGCAGCAGGCTTAGCTTTTCATGCCCGTTTCTGGTGTCCGTGCTGATAGCCGTGGCTCACGCCCATCTCTGGAGCTTGTTTAGGCGGTGCCCTGAATCCCCTCCCCTCACGCACCATGAAACAATGGTCTGTTGCCTCTTAGGCAGGTCCAAAGTTTATTCCAGACTCCCTCCTGGCTAGCTGTGGTGTACTAGCCCCCTTCAGGCTGTGGTCCCGCAGCCAACACCAGTCCTCTCCCTGGGATCCGATCTCCGAAGCCCGAGCCTCATCTCCCAGCTCCCGCCCGTCCCGGTGGGTGAGCAGACAAGCGTCTCAGGCTGGTGAGTGCTGGTTGGCACTGATCCTCTGTGCAGGAATCTCTCTGCTTTGCCCTCTGCACCCCTGTTGCTGAGCTCTCCTCCATGCCTCTGAAGCTTCCCCCCCACCGCCCCTTGTCTTTGCCACTGAAGGGGCTTCCTAGTGTGTGGAAACTTTTCCTACTTCACAGCTCCCTCCCGCTGATGCAGGTCCCATTCCTATTCTTTTGTTTCTGTTTCTTTTTTCTTTTGCTTTACCCTAGTACCTGGGGATTTTCTTGCCTTTTGGGAAGTCTGAGGTCTTCTGCCAGCGTTCAGTAGGTGTTCTGTAAGAGTTGTTCCACATGTAGATGTATTTCTGATGTATTTGTGGGGAGGAAGGTGATCTCCACGTCTTACTCTTTTGCAATCTTGAAGGTCTCTTCCCTATTGATTTTGATTATATAATGGAAGGTATATTTCACAGGAAACAAAAAAACCCTTAAAAATACAGCCTTCAAAAGCCTGAGTTCACTAATTGACTGGGAAGTGGAAATAATAATGACAAGCTGGTGTAATACCAGGAATAGTGGTATAAGAATTCCAGACTTGTTAGTAACAATTTCTTTTCTTCCACAATCACTTATCTTTTTACCATACTTTTGTTTTTCTTACTTTTCTGGTTTTTAATTGAATTGATACAGTTTTTTTCTACTCTCTACTTGCTTTTATTTCTATTCTTTTAAAAAATACCCCTAAATTTTAACTTATATTTAATTTCATACTTTTTTAAAATAAGTAAATTCACCCCAATCCTTTTTTTTAATATATTTATTTATTATTCATTTGGTGGCACCAGGTCTTGGATGCAGCAGGCAGGCTCCTTAGTTGCGGCACATGGGCTCCTTAGTTGTGGCATGCAAACTGTTAATTGAAGCATGCATGTGGAATGTAGTTCCCTGACCAGGGATCAAACCCGGGCCCCCTGCATTAGGGGCACAGAATCTTAACCACTGCACCACCAGGGAAGTCCCCTTTAATTTCATATTATTATAACAAAGACTCAACATACTCAATTCACTGTCTTTTTTGATCACAGCACTGAAAGCTTACATAACACATCTACATATGGTGATCAGTTTGTAAGGGGATTGTAGCAGTTTATGGAGGTTTTCCTGACATAACAGTACCAGTACCCCCTTACACTCTCAAAAATGAATTGTTGGTCATCCTACTTAAATTATCATAGCCCCTGACATTACTTCACATAATTTGTTTGTTTGTTTGTTTACCCACTACAATGTAAGTTCCACGAAAATAGGCCATTTTTCTCTTTATGCATTATTTCCAAAGCCTACGACAGTTTCTGGCACATACTAACCCCTCTATAAAGATTTTCTAAATTAAATGAATGAGTAGACTAAGGCAAGACCCTTAGCATGTTTGAATTACTCCCTGAATTTCTCCCACCCATCTTATTATCTAAAATTTTAGGTCCCTTTGTAAACACAAGCATTAGTTATAGTTGTTATTGTTTATAATCTAGAGTTGATTTATTTCACCAGTTTCTATGCTGTCAGTGATCTCTTATATCCCAGTGCTTCACTTTGTCTTCATCTTGCTGAAATATGTCCTTCAGCAGATCTTTCAATGAGGTTTTAGGGTAAACTCTTAGTTTTCATGTGTCTGAAAAAATGTATCTCCCCTTTCATGTGATTGAAGTGTATAATGGTTTCGAGTCATAGTTTTTCCTATACAATTTGAGGACACTGCTTACTTTTTGCTAACATGTATTTCTGCTGAAGACAAATCCACTTTCAGTGTAATTATCATCCCATTGTAGATGGTGTGCTCTTTCTGAATTTTGAAATGTTGTCTTTACTAGGTTGGAGATTCACTTTGATTTATCTGGGTGCAAGTTTATTGAATTATCTTGCCTGGCACTTGTTACACATTTTCAAGCAGAGGGTTTGCATCTCTCTTTGATTCTAGATGTTCTCAGAAGCCGTGTGATTCTCTACCATTTCCTTAGGTTTCTCCTCTGGGATGCCTCACAAATGGGAGCCTCACAGTTTTTCCTCTGTCTTTTTTAACTTCTCTTGTACGTTTAAAAGTATTTTCTCTCGGGCTTCCCTGGTGGTGCAGTGGTTGAGAGTCCGCCTGCCGATGCAGGGGACACGGGTTTGTGCCCCGGTCTGGGAAGATCCCACATGCCGCGGAGCGGCTGGGCCCATGAGCCATGGCCGCTGAGCCTGCGCATCCGGAGCCTGTGCTCCGCAACGGGAGAGGCCACAGCAGTGAGAGGCCCGCATACTGCAAAAAAAAAAAAAAAAAAAATTTCTCTGTAATATGATCTCAGTGAATTTTTTAGCACTATATTCCAGATAACTAATGGTCTCTTAATTTGTGTCCATCTAGAATTATTCACTTATATGATTTTTTCTATTTCAGTGATTATATATTTCAATTTTTTTGCAGGTGCTAAACATAATTATTAAATCATTTATTTATTTTTTTAAACTTTATTTTATATTGGGGTATAGTTGATTAACAATGTTGTGATAGTTTCAGGTGTACAGCAAAGTGATTCAGTTATACATTTACATGTATCTATTCTTTTTCTAATTCTTTTCCCATTTACTTTGTTACATAATATTGAGCAGAATTCCCTATGTTATACAGTAGGTCCTCATTGGTTATCCATTTAAAATATAGCAGTGTGTATATGGCAATCCCAAACTCCCTAACTTTCCCTTCCCCCCTGGTAACTATAAATTAGTTGTCTAAATCTCTCTGTTTCTGTTTTTTAAATAAGTTTACTTGCATCATTTCTTTTTAGATTCCACATATAAGTGATATCATACGATGTTTCTCTTTCTCTGACTTACTTCACTTAGTATGATAAACTCTAGGTCCATCCATGTTGCTGCAAATGGCATTATTTCATTCTTTTTAATGGCTGAGTAATATTCCATTGTATATATGTATATTCTTTTTAATTGCTGAGTAATATTCCATTGTATATATGTACATCTTCTTTATCCATACCTCTGTTGATGGACATTTAGGTTGCTTCCATGTCTTGGCTATTGTAAACAGTGCTGCTATGAACATAGGGGTGCATGTATCCTTTCAAACCATGGTTTTCTCCAGATATAAAAATGGACAGTTTTTATAACATTATTCAGTACCAGTTGGAAAGATCCCAACTTAGTGATTATCTATGCAATTTATCGTATTCCATCAAATCAAAGGTGCCTGGACTGTGAGCTAACACCATTATCTTCAGCACCGCTAAGAAAGGAAAAACACTGCCAGACAATGACCTTTGAGGTGCATGTATCCTTTCGGACCATGTTTTTCTCTTGTTATATGCCCAGGAGAGAGGTTGCAGGATCATATGGTAGCTCTATTTTTAGTTCTTTAAGGAACCTCCATACTGTTCTCCATAGTGGCTGTACCAACTTATATTCCTACTAAGAGTGTAGTAGTGTTCCCATTTCTCTGCAGGAATGGAGCCCTCTCTAGCCTTTATTGTTTGTGAATTTTTTTAGGCTAGGTATTTTGACTGGTTTGAGGTCATATCTCATTGTAGTTTTGATTTACGTTTCTCTAATAATTAGTGATGTTGAACTTCTTTTCATGTGCCTCTTGACCATCTGTATGTCTTTATAGAAATGTCTATTTAGGTCTTCTGCCCAGTTTTTGACTGGGTTGTTTGTTTTGATGATATTAAGCCGCATCAGGTGTTTGTAAATTTTGGAGACTAATCCCTTGTTGGTTGCATCATTTGCAAATATTTTCTCCCAATCTGTGGGTTGTCTTTTTGTTTTTGTTTATGGTTTTCTTTGTTGTGCAAAAGCTTTTGAGTTTAATTAGATCCCATTTGTTTTTGTTTTTATTTACATTACTCTGGGAGACAGCTCGAAAAAAGATATTGCTGCAATTTATGTTAGAGTGTTCTGCCTATGTTTTCCTCTAAGAGTTTTATAGTGTCTGGTCTCACATTTAGGTCTTTAATCCATTTAGAGCCTATTTTTGTGTATGGTGTTAAAGAATGTTCTAATTTCATTTTTTTTACATGTAGCTGTACAGTTTTCCCAGCACCATTTATTGAAGAGACTACCTTTCCTGCATTGTATATTCTTGCCTCCTTTGTCATAGATTAACTGTAGGTGCATGGGTTTATTTCTGAGCTCTCTATCCTGTTCTATTGATCTATATTTCTGTTTTTGTGCCAGTACCATACTGTTTTGATGACTATAGCTTTGTTGTATACTCTGAAGTCAGGGAGCCTGATTCCTCCAGCTCCGTTTTTCTTTCTCAAGATTGCTTTGGCTCTTTGGGGTCTTTTGACTCTCCATACAAATTTTAAGATTTTTTTGTTCTATTTCTGTGAAAAATGCCATTGGTAATTTGAGAGGGATTACTTTGAATTACCTTCAGTACTATAGTTATTTTGACAGTATTGATTGTTCTAATCCAAGAACATGGTATATCTTTCCATCTGTTTGTGTCATCTTTGATTTCTTTCATCAGCATCTTATAGTTTTCAGTGTACAGGTCTTTTTTCTCCTTAGGTTTATTCCTAGGTATTTTATTCTTTTTGATGCAATGGTATATGGGGTTGTTTCTTCAATTTCTCTTTCTGATCTTATGTTGTTAGTGTATAGCAATGCAACAGATTTCTGTGTATAAATTTTGTAACCTGCAACTTTACCAAATTTACTGATGAGTTCTAGTAGTTTTCCAGTAGCATCTTTAGGAGTTTTCATGTACAGTATCATGTCATCTGCAAAGAGTGACAGTTTTACTTCTTCTTTTCCAATTTGGGTTCCTTTTATTTCCTTTTTTCCTCTGATTGCTGTAACTAGGACATCCAAAACTAGTTTGAATAAAAGTGGTGAGAGTGGACATCCTTGTCTTGCTCCTGATCTTAGAGGAAATGCTTTCAGCTTTTCGCTGTTGAGTATGATGATAGCTGGTGGTTTGTTGTATAAGGCCTTTGTTTTCCCTCTATGAGGTATTTTCCCTCTATGCCCACTTTCTGGAGTGTTTTTGTCATAAATGTGTGTTGAAATTTGTCAAAAGCTTTTTCTGCATTTATTGAGATGATCATATGGCTTTTATTTTTCGGTTTGTAGATGTGGTGTGTCACACTGATTGATTTGTTGATATTGCAAAATTCTTGCATCCCTGGGATAAATCCCACTTGATCATGGTGTATGATCCTTTTAATGTATTGTTGGATTCGGATTACTAGTATTTTGCTGAGGATTTTTGTGTCTGTGTTCATCAGTGATGTTGGCCTGTAATTTTCTTTTTTTGTGGTATCTCTGTCTTGTTTTGGTATCAGGGTGATGGTGGTCTCATAGAATGAGTTTGGGAATTTTCCTTTCTCTGCAGTTTTTTGGAACAGTTTCAGAAGGACAGGTTTTAGCTCTTCTCTAAATGTTTGATAGAATTCGCCTGTGAAGCCTTCAGGACCTGGACATTTGTTTGTTGGGAGTTTTTAAATCACAGTTTCAATTTCAGTGCTTTTGATTGGACTGTTCATATTTTCTGTTTCTTCCTGGTTCAGTCTTGGAAAGTTATACCTTTCTAAGAATTTGTCCATTTCTTCCAGGTTGTCAATTTATTGGCATATAGCTATTTGTAGTAGTCTCTTATGATCCTTTGTATTTCTGTGCTGTCACTTGTAACTTTTTCTTTTTCATTACTAATTTTATTGATTTGAGTCCTCTCCCATTTTTTTCTTGTTGGGTCTGGCTAAAGGTTTATCAATTTTGTTTATCTTTTCAAAGAACCAGCTTTTAGTTTCATTGACCTTTGCTATTGTATTGTGTCTATCTCATTTATTTCTGCTCTGGTCTTTATGATTTCTTTCCTTCTACTACCTTTAGGTTTTGTTTGTTCTTCTTTCTCTGGTTGCTTTAGGTGTAAGGTTAGGTTGTTTATTTGAGATGTTTCTTGTTTCCTGAGTTAAGATTGTATTGCTATAAACTTCCCTCTTAGAACTGCTTTTGCTGCATCCCAAAATGCATTTGTCTCTAGGTATTTTTATTTCCTCTTTGATTTCTTCAGTAATCCATTGGTGGTTTAGTAACATATTGTTTAGCCTCCACGTGTTTGTGTATTTTACAGTTTTTTTTCTTGTAGTTTATTTCTAATCTCATTGCGTTGTGGTCAGAAAATATGCTTGATATGATTTCAGTTTTCTTAAATTTACCAAGGCTCGCTTTGTGGCCATGTGTGGTCAATCCTGGAGAATATTGTATGTGCACTTAGAAGAATGTGTATTCTGCTGCTTTTGGATGGAATGCTCTATAAATATCAAATAAGTCTATCTGGTCTAATGTGTCATTTAAGGCCTCTGTCTCCTTATTGATTTTCTGTCTGGATGATCTGTCCACGGGTATAAGTGGGGTGTTAAAGTCCCCCACTATTATTGTGTTACTGTTGCTTTCTCCTTTTATGGCTGTTGGTATTTGCCTCCTATATTGAGGTGCTCCTATGTTGGGTGCATCTATATTTACAATTGTTATATCTTCATCTTGGAGTGATCCCTTGATCATTATGTGGTGTTCTTCTTTGTCTCTTATTACAGTCTTTATTTTAAAGTTTATTTTCTCTGATATGAGTATTGCTACTACAGCTTTTTTTGATTTCTATCTGTATGCAATACCTTCTTCCATCCCCTCACTTTCAGTCTGTATGTATTCCTAGGTCTGAAGTGGGTCTCTGTAGATAGCATATATCTGGATCTTATTTTCATATCCATTCATCCAGTCTATGTCTTTTGGTTGGAGCATTTAATCCATTTACATTTAAGGTAATTATTTATATATATGTTTCTGTTGCCATTTTCTTAATTGTTTTGGGTTTGTTTTTGTAGGTGTTTTTTCTTCCCTTCCTCTTTTGTTATTTTCTCTTGTGGTTTGATGACCATCTTTAGTCTTGTGTTTGGGTGGCTTTTTCCTTTATGTGTGTCTATCTGTTGTAGTTTTCAGGTTTGCTGTTCCTGTGAGGCTTTGATATAGCATTCTTTATATGTACAATGTTGTTTTAAGTTGCTGGTCTCTTTCTTGCCTAGAGGATCGCCTTTAGCATTTGTTGCAAAGCTGGGCTGACAGTGCTGAATTCTCTTAGGTTTTTCTTGTCTGTAAACGTTTGGATTTCTCCGTCAAATCTGAATGAGAGCCTTGCTGGGTAGAGTATTCTTGGTTGTAGGTATTTCACTTTCATCACTTAAAATATATTGTGCATGGAGGCAGAGTCAAGATGGCAGTGTGAGAAGACACGGAGTTAGCATCTCCCCACAACTAAGCCACCTGCTGGCCGCTGGTGGAGAACTCTGACACCCAAGGAGATGGGAGGAACCCCAGAGTGAACCAGTAGGACGTAGGGGGACTTAGAGGGGTGGAGGAGTGGAGGCCAGAAAGGATCAGCGCCCTTGAAGCCAGGGAGATCAGGATAGGCAGGTGGGAGGGACTCTCCAGGAAGAACGCGAGAGGAGCAGAGGGTGATCGCCTGGCCCAATAGGGCTGGGGAGCCAACTGAGCGCCAAAGCTTGTTCCCTCCCTTCCAAAGCCCAATCCAGGCCATATGGTTCCTGGGGCATAGAAGGGAGTCTGGAGAGACCAGGAGAGGCAGGCAGGAAGGGTCCTGCAGGAGGAGTGGAGGGCATTTGCCCCACCCACTCAGACACAGGGAGCCTGCTGAGCTCCCAGTCAGATCCCCTGCCCCTCAAGCCCCACCAGGCTGCTTGGGTCCTTGGTGGCATATGAGAGAGTCTGGGGAGATCAGAAGTGGCAGGTGGGAGGGGCCCTCCTAGACTCCAGATGAAAGAAGCAGGAGAGGAGATCATGACGTTAACTTCACCCACTCGAGCCCAGAAAGCCTGCCGGACTCCCAGGTAAGGTCCATTGCCCACAGAGACCAGGGGTGGGTGGCATGCCTGGGCCCCTTCTGTTCCTTGAGCCTAAGCCCCATCCCCCACACACCTTAGGGCCTTTTCCGGCTCTGTGGTCCTGAGAATTGGCCTCACCCACTGCCCAAACCTTGCCCTTGATTAGGCCACACTATCCACAGCCAAGCCCTTTTCCCCCACCTTTTTTTTTCTTCCTTTCCCTCCTCCTCTTTTTCACTATTGTACTGATGTGCCTTCAGGTTGTTGATTCATCTCTATTTTTATTTTTACATTCTTTCTAAAATATCTTTTACTTTCCTAATTTTATTTTTTATTTTGTTATTTCTCTCTCTCTTTTTTTT